>NW_007727710.1:222564-320915 GCF_000696425.1 Galeopterus variegatus | reverse complement strand
CCCCTCCATAAATGTCAGGCAGATTGTTATTTATAGAATTGGCCCTTTAATGCCCTTCAATGTCATTATGTTTAGGAACTACTTAACTGAGAAATATTATTTTCATAAGTATGTTTGTAGATTTTTTTTAACACAAAAAGATTATTTTATAGTTTTTAGCTCCAAAGCTATTCTTTATAGTATTTAAATTTAATATGGCTTAAGTGCAATAACTCTTTTTATGCTTTGACTGTCAGGAAGAACAGAGCACACATGTATAACAAATAAAATGGAGCTTTCATTTTGGACTATCACTGGAGCCTGGTCAAGATCTGTCCCAGGTTCCAAATAAGGATACTGCGTGCACTTTGCATTCCAACCACCTTAGCCACCAACTGCCCAGTGCTGTCATTATCTACCTTATCAGAACTAACGTCACACAAGGAACTGTATTCATTTTATATTACTGCCTAACAAATTACCATCAATTTAGCATCTTAAAAAAAGATCCATACATAGCCTCATAGTTCTGTAGATCAGGAATCTGGATGAACTCAGCTTGTTCACTGCTTAGGGGTTTCACAAGGCTGAAATCAAGGTGTCACCTGTCTGGGCTCCCATCTGGGGCTCTGGGGAAACATTCTCTCCTGTGCTCCTTCAGGTTATTGGTGAATCCAGTTCCTGAGGCTGGAGGGCTGAGGTCACTGTGTCTTTACCAGCTGTTATCTGCAGACTTTTGCTCTGCTCCTGCACACCACCCACTTCTCCTCCCACCTAGCTCTCTCCATCTTTAATCCAGCAATGGCAAGTGGTGTCCTTCTCACTCCTTGAATCTCTCTAACCTCTTCTGATTTCTTCTGCTGCCTTTAAGAGCACATGGGATTATATTGGGTCTATCCAGATATTCCAGGCTAATCTCCCAATTTTAAGGTCAACTGATTAGTAACCACAATTATATCTGCAAATTACATCTACAAGTCCCTTTTGTCATATAATCTAACATATTCATTATGGAAGGATGTCTTTAAGAAAAGAGGAGACAAAATTCTGCCAACCTCACTCACCTACATACATCATTAAAAATAAATAAATAGGTAAATAATTCCCTAACTATAAAATAAGTGAAGATAAAAGGAATGCATATGTAATAATTGAATGCATTTAAAAATGTAGCTTAATATGTGAGCGGCTAGACCTTACACTTTTAGAAATAGCAAAATTTCCAGATATCAGAGCTGTGGTGACGACTGATACAGTTGGTAGGGTTGGTAACTCTAGTTCCATGAGCAGTGTGGTCATCAGTTATGTGATTTTCAGAAATGATATGCTCACCATTGCTTACTCTTGATAAAGTTATCAATGGCATTCAATGAAAAATAATACAATCTACCCTCAGGTTACATAGGAGTCACATTCTGTAAAATTTAGTATATGTTAAAATGCAAAAAAAAAAAATACATTTGTATGTTAAATGGAGTCTGGTTCTAGAGATATTTTCCTATGTACAGTATGCCTATTGGGGCATTTAAAAATTATGTGTGATGATATCTAGCTTCCTGTCTTAGTTTGTTTGGGCTGCTATAACAAATAAATATGTCGTGTAGCTTATAAACAACAGAAATTTTTTTTTTCCACACAGTTTTGAAGGCTGGTAAGACCAAAATCAAAGCACTCACAGATGTGGTGTCTGGTGAGGGTCTCTTTCCTAGTTCATAGAAAGTGCATTCTTGCTGTGTCCTCATTTGGTGGAAGGGGCAAGGCAGCTCTTTGAGGTCTCTTTTATAAGGGCACTAATCTCATTCATGAGGGCTCCACCCTCATGACCTAATCACCTCCCAAAGTGCCTCCCTCCAAATACCATTGTATTGGTGATTGGGTTTTCACATATGAATTTGGAGTGAGTCACAAACATTCAGAACATAGCATAACTCCAGATTCCTGACATATACATCATCAATTATTACGATGATTTTAAAACATCTTACAACTTTACAAATTTTCCCCTAGGGAATGGTGGCACCCCAGTGGAGAAACAATGGCAGGGTGAGGGAATTTTTTAGCTTGGGAATATTGGTAGGTCATATCTGGATCTTTAAAAATACAAACAAACAAACAAATCTCTCTTTGGTCTGCTTACAATGGTCTAATAACTTGCCAAAAACAAAGATCCTAAGACATATGACCTGGCCATTTATACCATGGAGAAGTATAGAGACTAGGAATAAGGGTTAGGGAAATGGGCATTATTCAGTTCATTCTTGTATACTTAACGTTAGAGAGGTGGAGGTTATGAGTAAGGACTTTGGGGTCAAACCATCTACCATTTGAAACCCTCCTCTTCTCTAAACATTGTTGTCACTATCTGTAAAACAGATAGGTATGTCTGTAAGAGTATTTTGCCAGACATGATAGAAGAATCCTCCTGCTTTTTTTTTCTGGCATGCCTCTTTCCATGTCTTCTCTCCCACGTACCACAGCACCAGAACATGGTTCTGTATTTCAAAGATGATTCATCTTGGGGGAACAGTAGCTCCCTAAAGTTGCACGGTGAGGCTGCCTTCCCAGAGGGACTGGACTCTTCCAGGACCTGCATATTCCCAGGTCCTACTCTAGAATTCTAATCCCACAGGTCCTAGAAGGCTGTCATGATGTGTAGATCAAACACACATCAAACTTTTAATCTTTTCACCATTTTTTTTTGCTGGGAGCTGTACCACTGTTTGAATAGAGAGAGTTCTACTTCTTCAAAAGTAGACAGATACTTGAATTTTCTCCTAAAGTCCAATAAGCACCCTGAGTTTTATTCCCTGAATGTTGTGGAAGATTGCTTATTATTCATAATTTGTGGAAAAATCCAGCTGTAACAAAAGAAAAGATCTCCCTAAGGATTTTCAGACACATTTTAAAGCAAACAAGAATTGAAATGCCTTTGGAGGAATGAAAATAGCAAATTATTCACATTAGCCTATCATTTTCAGAAACGTTAGGTAAATTCCTAATTTCTTAAGACCTTATGATAGGCATTGTACAAAGAAAACTGTACAGGTGCCGTCTCTGTCCTTGGGAAGCTTGCTCAAGTAAAACCTCTAAACAACATCTTCAGATACCAGGATGGAAAGACTGATTAAGCTAGTGTTTTATAGTGGTAGGATTGGCAAGACAAGGAAGATACATTGTGACGTGGGAGACAAGTTTAGAGCAAAGCTAACTACATAGATGCTATTCAATAAAGAACTGAAGTTTGAGTGAATTAAGCAATGAGTCCTGGAGACTCCTTTCTCAAGGCAATCTCTGTACAGGAATTTGGGAGATCGTAAGTCATTCTGAAAAAATTAGTCTCACATACTCTGATGCTGAAACACCGGGGCATCCCGTTTGTCCTTCCTCTGGCACCCCTATGTATAGCTTTGACATACAGTCCACATTACTGACCATTTTTATTCTGGGAAACAGCCAGTGAGGGAATTCTCTTGAGCATCCAGACTGGCATTAATCTTCAGCTGTGTGCTTTCATTTTACTTCCTGTAAAAATTTATTTCCAGATCCTGTGCGTGACCTAAGGTTAGATGTCAGTGGAACAAAATACTGATTCTCATTTCGCATCACAATTGTTGCTATAAATAGTAAATTTTGTAACCTGGTGGATCCAAGGGATGCAGAGTGATGGATGAGCTTCTGCTGATTACAACAACAACAAAAAAGTCCACAACTCTCAAACTGTAGTTCAAGTTGAAGTAAATGATAATAAGAAAGTGTAACTAATACACTGCTGAATTATTCATGCTGATGGTAAAAACTGAACCCTCAATGTCAGAAAAGCTGCATTCTTTACAGTGTTTATCTTTATCCAGAATGTCTCAGAAATTGCCTAGTTCTCAGTGAACAAGAAGGCTCAGGCAATGAATCAGGATTATGCAAAAGAAGAGCTTAAACTGACGAAATTATTATAAGTTATAACTAGAAATTAGTGTAGTAATAAATATAAATTATTATAAATTATAAACAGAAATAATTATAAATGACTATATTTTGGTGCAAATGATAACTTGGTGATAGTTGATAAGTGTTCCCAGTTGAAAAATCAAGCCCAGGAATGACTCCTGGTATATGTCCTTAGTCCAAGCCATCATTATCACTTACCTGGTCTCCCTGTTTTTTCTGTTTCTGCCACTCTCTAGTTTATTTTTCACCCAGAAGCCAAAAAGTTTCCTTAAAAATGTTATCGTTCCTGACATGCTTTAATCAAGTCCCTCCTATGCCTTCTCATCTCACACACAATAAAATCCAAACTTTTAATCCTGTGCTGCAAGGAAGGCTATAAACGATCTTTCCCATGCCTGCCTCAGCCTGTTCATCGCCCTCTAGGCTATAAGCATGTGACTCTTTTGTGTTTCCCCGAATACACTTGAAGGCCTTTGCTCTTGTAGTTTCTTCTGCCTCCAAAACACAGCCATACCCCTGCCCTCTAGGCTATAAGCATGTGACTCTTTTGTGTTTCCTCAAATACACTTGAAGGCCTTTGCTCTTGTAGTTTCTTCTGCCTCCAAAACACAGCCATACCCCTCCCTAGCTTCTGTCCTCTGCTCAGAAGGGTTTTCTGAATCCATCCAATATATAGTAGCTGCCAGACTGTCACATTTTCACTGCAACACTCTGGTTTTCATCTGAGTACTTTGGTGAACAAGAAAATATCAGTAGTCATATTGATGGGATTGATTATCTTTTATGCTAAAATGCAGGCTCCTTGAAAGTAGGATACCCTCTTGCCTTGTTGAATATTTTATCTGCAGTACCCAGAACAGCATCTGTCATATATTGTCCTCAATTCATCTTGTTTTTTGAGTAATGAGCTCAGTTGTACACACACTTTATTGAGAGAATGCTATACTTTTTTTCTCTGCATACAATTTTACCACTTTAATGGACTCAAATCATTATTGTCACTGTGTTTTGTCTAGTAGGTAACTCTTAAGCTTCACTGATCTGATTCATTCCTCTCACTTAGGATAAGAAATCTAAAGCATTCCGGAATGTGTAAGAGAAAAGATCCATTTGAGGCACAATGTTAACTGTTATTGTGGGGTCCAGACAGAGTTTTCTGTGATTATGCAAATCTCTTGGCTCTTAGATGCAGTGAGCTCATTGTATATTAGTAAATATTTATTAAGCGCTCTACATTGACTAAGTGTTTCACAATCAAATTGATTAGTAATTCCTCCCAGCAACCTTGTGAGGTCAATTAGCATTATTAAAGCACAGCACAGAGAGGTTAGGCAACTTGCCCAAGGTCACTCAGCAGGTCACTGGCAAAGCCTGCATTGGCAACTTCAGAGCCCATTACTGTGACAAACCCTGGCACTGACTCTTTTTGGAAGGGTGACCCCTAATTGCTTTTCTTGTAAGGTAGGCGTATAAACACTAAATGTTCTGAAGTGAGAGAAGTACAAAGGCTTTGGGTTAAATGAGTTATTGGCGCCAATAGAACTTGAGCCAACTATTGAAAATTGAAAATTCTGCTCAATGGAGGTGAATTGGAGGATATATTACTTTTGAGAGAATGAGAGAAATGTAGTTTGAAAAATAGGAATGTGAAAAGCAGGAATGTATGTAGGAAATCAATATAGGTGGCTCTGGGGGATGGTAAGAAATAAGAACTTTTGAGAGAATGAGAGAAATGTAGTTTGAAAAATAGGAATGTGTAAAGCAGGAATGTATGTAGGAAATCAATATAGGTGGCTCTGGGGGATGGTAAGAAATAAGAAGTTATAGGACCAAAATATTTTTGGAAGAGTTTAGGTAGATCATGGTCCTAAAAAGTCTGAGTTCTCCAGATTAATATGCCACCAATTCACCTCCATCAAGCAGTGTTTTGTAATGTTTTTTGAAAATGAAATGTGGTTTTCAAGTATGTAGTATTTCAGTCTTTGAAGCCCAACATGCAAATTATGTACACCTCACTATTATCAGCATATTCTGCTGAATATCCTCTAGGAATATATATGTAGGAAAATGATCTCAGTTTTAAGAAATCACAATACAGTTTAACTTTTCATTTATTGTTCTATGTGTTTTTTTTTCTTCTTTTGGAATTTAAGATAAGTAGTTTCAAGTCAGTGATCTATTTATGTCTTATATAATTTTGTCCTTTGGACCTTCAAATTATATCTCCTGATTCTGCTTCCTGGAAGCAAATTACTATGAACCAACCATGTCAACCACAGTAGGAACTGTTTATATTGATAAATACTTATTACCTCCAGAGACCTTTCTAAAGAGTATCTCATTGAACTCTTCTAACAATCTAATGAGACAGATATCAGTATCATTCCTGTTTTGCAGACAGGAAAACTAAGCACCAAAGTGTAACTTCAGAACCTTCACTCTATTAAAACCTTAGTAAGATTAGTTCTTCCCCTTCTCAGAACCCTCCAGTACCTTCACATGGCCCGTCAGGATCAGCATCTAGCTCTGTTATCTTGGTGAGTGACCATCTTTGCTACAGTTCTACTCATTTATAGCCTTTTCCCCAAATGGGCTCACCTCCTTGACACAAGTCAGATATTCTGAGCTTGCACCTGACCTGGTGTCCTAGCACTTGCTTCTCCCTCTGCCTGCTGCACTCTTCCTCAACATATGTACCTGGCCCATTCACATCATTCAGGTTTATTCTCAAATGCTTTACCAGAGAGACCTTTTTTGACTATGCTATATGAAGTAGCAGACCCCATCTTCGCTATCTGTCTTCCTTTTCTTTGTGGTGCTTACCATCCTCTGAAAAATTGTTTATATATTTGTTTATGCGTTTATGTATCTTTCCACTAGAACTTAAGCTCCATGAGGACAGCAATTTTGTATATTTCTTTTTTCTTTCTTTGTTTTATTGCCAGTGCCAAGAAAAGGCCTGCAACATGGGAGGCTCTCCATCAATGATTGTTGAGTGAATGAATAAATGGACCATCACACTGTATTACTTCACTAAATCTCTAATAATTAAATTAACTCCATACAGGCTGCCTATTATGCCTGGTAGTGAAGAATCACAATCCTGGGATTTTGGTGAACATTTTACAGCACCTGATACCTACTCAGTTTCTGCTAATACCACAAAAACAATCAAGCCAAGAAGAATCTGAGAGATTTAGTTTCCAGAGGTTAAGCATCCAGGGAAGGGACTGTGGTAAGATTGTGGATTGGACCAGTAGCTTTTCCTGGATTACTTTGCTTTAAAAAAAAAAAAAAAATGGAAAATGTGAGGACAGTGGAACCTGGCAATTCTCCTTGGCACTGTGAACAAATGCTAGCATGGCCTAGAGTAAGGTGCATTCTAGAGCTCCATCCCCTGTCAACTGGATCATCCAGATTTTGTGAAAGGGATATTGCTTGTGGGTTGATTAGGTATGACTGTGTGCAGACTGAAGAGGTAAAAATCGGTGACTGGAGTGTGTCTGTGCTGTCTTTTTTAAAATCTCTATTTCATGAGGGATGCTGAAATGTATTCTCTATAAGCATTATGTATAATTCCATATTTTTAATATCCTCTATGATTGACTACCACCTCTAGTGTAGCAGGACACAGTTTTCTACATATACAGGCCTTTTTGTATAAACTTTTTCACATATAGCATCCACTTTCTTTGTTATAGTATTAATTAATTCTAAGATGGCTATACTTTATTTTTTTTTTCTTGATGGGATGGAGGTGCTTTTGCTCATTCCATAACCTGCAATTTTAAGAAAAGTCTTAGCATGAAAATCAGGAAACCCCTTCATGATGTGGATCTCAACTAAATTTTGACTTACTTTAATCTAAGTCTCAGCTACTTCATCTGCAGAATCAGAAGGTTGAACTTATGCATTATGTGGAGACTGTATTTTATTGATCCCAAGAAGTTGTGTGAAGGAGTTGAAGAGTTATGAGAGGTAAATTTTTGTGTGTGTGCAGGGGGTGGGGAGGGAGCAGTATTGTGTATGACAAGTGTTTCAATGAGGATAACTCCCAATCTGTCTAATATATAATTAGACTTTGGCTTAAACTCTTCTACTACTTTAAGAAAAAGGAAATAAAAGAAGAAAAACATTGAACAGAGATTAATTCATTTCTAAGATGTTGATGAAGATATAACTTTCTATAATTTGTAGCTTTCCTCAAATTAATACGGACAAAACATGATGATACTATAAGCCATTGCAATGATATGTACTAGTGAACAAACCATGTTTTCTTCCAGAAACAAGCATTTCACCCTTAAAGAAACTAAGTAGAAAACATATAGGATGTAACAAAGATGGTCCCTTTACCTTGACACTCCAACCCATGGTCATCTGCAACAATTTGGGGATGATATTTATCTGTGACTTTAACTTCTCGGAAGTGTGTTTTAGGCTTCATTGTGGATACTTAGTTCCCTAAAACTTCCCTGGTATTGAAATTCTTGAATGTCAGAGTTGAGGCTACAGATCAGCTGGCCCAGCCCTTTCCAGTTACAGACAAGAGAGTAATTCACTCATTGTCCACATCATTAGCCTTTAGAAAAGTAAAGGCAGCAAAAGCTCAGTTAAGCACCGATTACATGAGACTAAGGATTCTGTCATCTGTCAAAAAAATCTTACAAGTTGACCTTAGATCATGACATGTGGAGAACAACTTACACAATTGAGGATATTTGAATCATTTTAATATTAGGGGATCAAGTAAATTCCATTGTCACTGCTAAAGATTTATTTGCTTGTTCTTTCAGAATACATTTTTTCATAATTTTCATATGTATGTTTTGATCGAAATGCTAGGAGGGCCAAGTAACGTTGACTTCATTTGATAAATATTTTATTTATTTTTGTATATTCCCAGGGCAGGGCAATCACACTGCTCTTTCAGTCAAATGAATGCCACATGCAAAGAGAGTGAACATTCTGGTGGAAATAGTACACGACACTGGGCAGTTGCAGCTCAAACTCATTTTCTAAAACAGGTTCTAACACAAGAGATATGTGTTTGTATGCCATTTCATGTCTGGTATAGGACATTCTTTACAACTGGGGGGAAGTCTGCAATTGTCTCTGTTGCCATCAGTACTTTTGGAGCTTAGATTTATTAGATATTTAAACTAGGAGTCCTCATTGTAATAAAAAGCTGACTTTAGGGTAACTGTCAGATATAACAAGCCATGGCAGTTCATTGTTTGAGAGGCAGGTGAGCTAAGTTCTATGAACTTTATTAGGAAAATCCACTTTTATTCAGACACAGTGTTCTATCTTGCTGTGAACAGCATGACCCCTGAATGGATGTGCCTCCATGTTTCTGTATTAAACAAGCTGGATTTGGAGCCTAACTGCCTGGGTTTGAATCCAGGCAATGCTCATTGTTTCTTGGTGGCATTGGGCAAGCTGGTCCTCCTCTTGAAGTCCCAGTCTCCTCACCTGTAAAATGTGGATCATGTCAGTAGTGAACTCATGGGATGTTCTTAAAATTCAATGAGGTAATTCTTGTAAAGTGCTTAGCCCATTGTGTGGTATGTTTTAAGCATTCAATAAATGTTCACTATTGCTCATAAACCATTTAGAATAGTAAGTTGTGGGTGTATGGTAATGCATCCTATGAAGATTTGACCTTACTGTGGTGATGGATGCTCCATCTGTTGATCCGAAATGCCTGGGGATTAGGATTGTATCAAAAGACAGAATATTTTATAAAGCTGAACAGATATGCCTCTCCCCTTCCAAATTTTCTTCTACCTGTGTAACTGATAAATTCATATTATGCTTCCCATAGCTATATTTATATATTTTTTAAATAAATTAATTTAATATATAATTTATTTTGCATACCCATTTGTATGAGTTCTTCTTTAGAGTGAGTCCCTCATTTATCCTATATTTGTATCTCATGACTATCCCATTCTGACACAAACGCAGCAGGGAATCCTGAAGTTTTCTTGCTCTTCCACCCTCCAAAATATGCAAAAACCAAATGTGAAACTAATCAAATTAGATTTTCTGATGATAGAAGAGAACTTTTCAGGGTAGTGTGCTCAATTCAATTCAGCAGCTAGCTTGAGCAACTTCTGAATGGTAAGAAGCAGCTACAATGGTGGAGAGATGCAGAAGAATAAGCATAAATGCATTTCTCTTTCTAGGAGATGGCCATGTGGTAGAGATCAGGCTCATGTGAGTATAATATATGGCAGAGTATAAAAAGCAATAAGGAGAGGTTTAAATGGGTATAAAGGAGAGGTCATTTTATTTAGCTGAGGGATGTGAGAAAATTTAATGAAGGAATAGATATTTGATTCCAGCCTTGAAGTTTATAAATGAATTTTGAAAGACAGAAAGAAAGGTGAAAGGGTAAATATGAACTAGCCCTGCCTTTAGAGAATGTAGTCTATTAGCACAGAAAACTGTGAACATTGACAATGACAATACAATATAGAGGGCTCTGGGATGTCATAGAAGAAAGAACAAACACTGTGAGTTGATTGGCAGGGTCAGGAGGGGTGTCCCAGAGAAGTTGATTCTGGAATGGAATCTTAAAAGATAAGAAGGAATATGTGCCCTTTGCCTATACCCCACCCCACTACCAGCCTGCCTGCTTAGCAGTGGATATTACATTTGCAAAACATAAAGGTGTGAGAGAGGCTGCATCTATGGGAAAGAGCTGGCAGTAAATTTACCTAGACTACTGCAGCAAATTCTAGCCACAGCAGAAATAGTAATGGCCTGCCCTAGGAATTGGAAGTAGAACTGGAGTGGAGGGCACATATAGAAAACACTGGGGACAGAAAATCGTGTGTGTGTGTGTGTGTGTGTGTGTGTGTGTGTGTAAGAAGGAAGTCACAGACATTACCTACTTAAAGATAACACTCCTACCTCTACCTGTTCCAAAAAGTTGAACAGGAGACTACTTAAATTACTTTGGCCTCCC
Source organism: Galeopterus variegatus (assembly GCF_000696425.1). Taxonomy (NCBI): domain Eukaryota; kingdom Metazoa; phylum Chordata; class Mammalia; order Dermoptera; family Cynocephalidae; genus Galeopterus; species Galeopterus variegatus. The sequence goes on along the minus strand of NW_007727710.1, from coordinate 310,018 downwards.
TTTCTTAAGCAAAATAAAAATCCAGGTACCAGTGCCAATGTTGGTTATTTTTTTACTCAAAAATACACTAGGAGGGCCGGCCCGGTGGCGCACTGCTACAGTGCGCCACTTGGGAGCGCGGTGGCGCTCCCGTCGAGGGTACGGATCCCACATACAGACCGGTTCCCACTCACTGGCTGAGCGAGGTGCGGGCGCAGCGCCGAGGGTTGCGATCCCGTTGCCGGTCCCGGTCCGGTACGGGCGCGACACTGAGGGTTGCGATCCGTTGCCGGACACGAAAAAAGACAAAAAAAAAAAAATACACTAGGAGACATGTTACAGATAAGGGTAACCCCTATCTTTAATGCTCTCTGTGTTATATGTGCATACAACTCCAATAAATATATTGAAGTTTCTTATCTCAACTGCCTCATCTGACTACAAACATCAAGAACACAGCATAAAGACACAACTAGGAGAAGAAGGAAACTGACACAGAAAGACCAGAAAGATGCAACTTTTACAACTTATTAACACATAAGTGTCTGTCCCTTACATTTAAAAAAATAAAAGTGTTTTATGCAGTATTACAAATTCTGTGATATATTGCAGAGTGAAAATATCTTTATATCAAATTTACATGATTTTCCTAAACCCACTGCTCAGCCCCCTTAGATAATTCTGCAAGTTAACCTGAAGAGCTCAGAGAATACAAGAGACATAGGGAAGGTTGTTCAGCTTAGGCTGCATTATAACATCTTGGCAGCACATTTAAATTATGTGGTTAGGCAGATAGGCAAATGTATTGCAGGCTAGAATCCTTAGAAAGCAGGAGACAATTTCCTTTAGCTCCACGTCATGTTTCAATGTTGATTGCCTATTATATTCTTGAGGTATTATGAAAACTGGGTTTGGAGAAATTTTCTTGACAGTGGGTAGACTAATGGAATCTGGTGACTGTATTTAAAATGTGCAGGGGTTTGTTATAACATGGTAATAGAAATATCAATTGCACTGACAGGTTAAAAAAAGTCTGCCAATGAATGATAATGAAGTTATTTAAATGTCTACTCACAAACATTTTTGAAACCCTAAATTATTTTCACTGTTTTAACCTCATGCATCCTAAGTTACTAAGGAACAGCGTCTGTGATGCAGCCAATGCGCCTTTGGCTTTGGAAGCTATTTTTACACCGCCAAATGCACTAGGAACAATGAAAGTTGCTGTTCTTAATGATTTTAGGAAAGAAACAAAACACAGATGCTGCTGCTGCTGCTTGATTTAGAGGTGAACACTGTTCTGCTTTCAGGACATCTTGTTTCCCATGATTTGAGTGATGCCCTGATGCTTCCTGTCCCCAAGCTTCTCTCTATAGCCTGAGTCTTTGCTTTGTGACCTTGGCAGTATGGCTCTGTGTATATGTAATAGGATATCTTCCCTCTCTGGAGCTTTGGGGTGGAGACGACAGTCAGGTTATTTGGATACTTTCTAAAGCCTTATTCGAGCAGCTTGGCTCATCCCTGGTTCATAGTGTGTCCTTTAGGCTTCATGTATTCTCTCATCCTTCATAGGAGAAGGCACCTGATAAGTGTCAGCACTGTCCTGAAGACTGGGGAATTGGGGGTGAACAAAGATATATTTACTGCCCTCACAGCATTTAGAGTAGTCAGGAAATGGGTGCCAGGCAGAAGTTTCTTGATTGAAAAGTAGAGGGATGAACTCCCAGTTTCTGGTCTGGTATGTGAGGAGTTTAGAAGTTGCCTCTCCTTCCTGACAATAAGTAAAAAGTTGGACAGATTGAAAAACCAACAGCTCTTTTTGGATCTTTCAGACAAGTGAGGTCACAGGGCAAATGCTGCCCCTAAAATTGGAGAGACAGACAGGCAGACACAGAGAATCACAATTTACTAGAGCAGAAACCCACAAGCAGAGACTTCTGCAGGAACTAGTGCTGAGTTAGAAAAACCTGAACTGTAATTGGCAAATTGCTGGAGGCTCAGTGTTAACAAATCTGAGTGTTAAAAACTCCAAGGGGACCAGTCATAATGGTGTCCTCATACTTTTGTGAATCTTACCTCTAGGAGCTCTACCAACTCCTCACAGGGAATATCAGAGAAAAATCCTCTTGTACTTCCAGGGGAGGGAAGGGAAAGTTTACTTCTAAAGAAATATGCCAGAGTATTCTGCTTTTAACAAGACCTGTCCTCAACAAACTAGTTAAGCAGAGCCTAACCAGCTAACTATTTTTCAAAGCCTAACTGACCAGGGCAAAGAGAAATACACAACTCCCTGTAGCCATCTTGGTCCATTGAAGCAGTGTGAAAATCTGAGAAGTGCTGGTGGTGTTTACTGTTCCAGGATACAGGCTCCTCAAAAGCTTAAGAACTAATCACAGGACTGTAAAATGCTTCATCCTCCTCCCCCCTTCCCCACATTGCCACAAAATTACTAAGGGCCTACTGACTACAGTTCCTTTTACCCAGTACTCACGTCAGCCTTTCAGGCATAATAAAAGGCAAAACACAGTTTGAAAAGATGAAACAAGCATCACATCCAGAGTCAGATATAGCAGAAATATTGGAATTATAAGACAATTTTTTTAATGTAAGATTATTATACCAAGAGCTTTAATGGGTAAAGTAGACAACATGCAAGAACAGATGCATAATGTCAAGACAGAGGTGGATATTCTAAGAAGAATGAAATACTAGAGATCAGAAGAAATACTAGAGATCAAAAACACTGTAAAAGAAATAAAGAATACCTTTGATTGACTCATTAGAAGACCAGATATGACTGAGAAAAGAATCTCTGAGCTTGAGGATAGCTCAATAGAAACTTCTAAAACTTAAAAAAGAGAGAGAGAAAAGAATAATCCCCGAAAAAAAAAAAAAAAAAGGAAAAGCAGGACAAGAACTGTGGAGCAACCACAAAAGTGTAACATACGTGTAATAGGAGTACCAGAGGGAGGAGAAAGAGACAAAGGAACAAAAACAAAATGTCATAAAAGAAAAAACCTACAACTAGATACATCATATTCAAACTTCAGAAAATCAAAGATGAATTCAAAATCTTGAAAAAAGCTAGGGGGCAGGTGGAGAAGCACCTTACCTATAGAGGAGCAAACATAAAAGTTTCGTCTGACTTTTCCTAAGAAAGAAGAGAGTGGAATCAAATACTTAAAGTGTTTAGAGAAAAAAAACAAACAAACAAGCAAAACATCAACAATTCTGTACCCTGCAAGATTATCCTTCAAAAGGGAAGGAAAGGTGAAGACTTTCTAAGACAGGCCAAAATTGAGGGAATTTGTTACCAGTAGACCTGCCTTAAAGAAATGTCCAAAGAAGTTCTTCAGAAAGAAGGAAAATTATATAGGTCATAGAGTCAGATCTACACAAAAAAAGAAAGAGCATCAGAGAATGCATGAGCGAAGGTACAATACAAGTTTCTATTTTTTAATTCTTAATTGCTGTAACAGATACTAGTTTGTTCAAAATAATAATAGCAACAATGTGTTTAATTTTGTATACTTATACATATCTATGTGCATATGATATGCATATGATATATATATATATAGGCTGTGTATGCTTATGAATAAGTGAAATGAATGAGAGCAATGATATAAGATATGGGAGGGAGAAATTAGGAATATTTTCTTATTATGCAGTTCTTGCTCTACCCATGAAGTGGTGTAGTGTTATTAGAAAGTGAACTTGGATTATTTATAAATATATACTACAAGCTCTAAGTCAACCATTAATAAGAGAAAAAAATAAACAAAAAGAAATATAATCGATAGGCTAAGAAAGGAGAGAAAATACAATCATATAAAATGGCTAATTAATTCTATAAAAGCCATAAAACATGTGAAAGAAAGGAATAGAAATAAAGAACAAGGATGGCAAATAAGAAAACAGTAATAAACATGATACATATTATTCCTACAATGTCAACAATCACTTTAAATTTCAATGGTCTAAATACATGAGTTTAAAGTCAGAGATTGTCAGAGTGGATCAAAGTAATAAGATCCAACTACAATAGTTGTGGTCTACAAGAAATCCACCTCAAATACAAAGAGATGTACAGAGTAAAAGTAAATGGGTAGAGAAAGACATACCATGCTAACACGAATCAAAAGAACCTGAAAGTCACTATATTAATGTCAGGCAAAGCACTTTTTGGAGCAAGAAAAATTATAGAGATAAAGAACTATGGGGAGAAATAAATAAATCCACTGTTATAGTTGGAGACTTTGACACCCGTCTATCAGAAATAGACAGATCCAGTAGGCAGAAGGTTAGTAAGGACATAGCTGAACTCAGCAACACCAACAATCAACAGGATAAAATTGACGTCTTTAGAAAAGGTCGTCCAACAGCAAAAGATTACACATTCTTCTCAGACTCATATGCAACATTCACCAAGATAGAGCACATTCTGAGCCATAAAACATACCTCAAAAAAAAAAAAAAAAGAAATTACACAAAGTCTGTTCTCAGGCCACAATGAAATTAAATTAGAAGTGAATAAGATAAAATATAATTGCAAAATTTCAAAATACATGCTTCAGAGGATTTTGAATTTTCCCAACACAATGAAGTGATAAATGTTAGAGATGATGGATATATTAATTGACCTAATTTAATGATTACACATTGTATACGTGTATTGAAATATCACACCATACCCCATAAATATGTACAAGTATTATATGTCAATTAAAATAATAAAATATAGAAAAATGGATCAAGGAAGAAATCTCAAGAGAAATTAAAGACCTAGAATAACCAACTTAATATGAGGGAGTGGAATAAGTTGGATGATTGATATTACCCAACTTCAAGGCTTACTGTAAAACTACAGTAATCGAGAGAGTGTGTTATTTGTGCAAAAATAGACAGAACAATGGAATAGAACAGAGAGCCCAGAAATAGACCCATGTAAATACAGTCAACTGATATTTGACAAAAGACCAAAGCCAACAGAATGGAGAAAAGAACATTTTTACAACAAATGGTGCTGGAAAAATTGGACACCCATATAAAATAAATAAATAAATAAAAATAAGTTTAAATACAGACCTTACACTCCTCACAAAAGATTAATTCAAAGTGGGTGGGTGATAGACCTAAATATAAAATGCAAAACTGTAAAAATCCAAGAAAACATATGAGAAAACCTAAAGTACCTTTGGTATGATTAATGACTTTTTAGATAAAACACCAAAGGCACAGTCCATGAAAGAAATAACTGAAAAGCTGGCCTTCATTAAAATGTAAAACTTCTGCTCTGCAAATGATAATGCTAAGAAAATGAGAAGACAGGCCACAGACTGGAAGAAAATATTTGTAAATGACAGCTAATAAAGGAGTAGTACAGAAAATATACACAGAAATCCAATAAATGGTGTTTGAAAAATTGGATATCCACATGCAAAAGAATAAAGTTGGACCCTTATCTTACACCATACACAAAAATAAATTCAAAATGGATCAAAACCTTAAATATAAGACCTGAAACCATAAAACTCCTAGAAAAAACATAGGAGAAAAGTTCCTCAACATTGGTCTTAGCAATGATTATTTTGGGTTTGACATAAAAGCCCAGACATAAAAAGCAAAATTAAAAAAAAAAAAGAAAAGCAAAAGCAAGTTTCTGATAGCAAAGGAAACAATCAATAAAACAAAAAGGCAACCTACAAAATGGGAGAAAATATTGTTAAACCATATATCTGATAAGGAGTTAATATCTAAAATATTTAAGGAACTCATACAACTGAATAGCAAAATAAATAAATAAATAAATAAATAAATAACCTGATTAAAAAATGGGCAAAGGACCTGAATAGACATTTTTCCAAAGGTGACATGCAGATGACCAACAGGTATATGAAAGGATGCTGAACATCACTAATCGAGTAGATTAAAACCACAATGAGACATTAGTTCACACCTGTTAGGATGACTGTTATCAAAACGTTAAATGATAACAAGTGATGTGGAGAAAAGAGAACCGTGTGCACTTTTGGTAAGGATGTAAATAGGAAGCCATTATGGAGAACAGTATGAACGTTCCTCAAAAAATTAAATGTGATTCATATGATCCAGAAATCCCACTCCTGGGTATGTATCCAAGAAAATTAAAATAACTATCTTGAGAAAGAGTTTTGCTACCATGTTCATTACAGTATTATTCACAATAGCCAAGATATGGAAACAACCTAAGTGTCTGTCAAGAGATGTAAGGATAAAGAAAATGTGGTATGTATACAATGGAATATTATTTCACCTTAAAAAAGAAGGAAATCCTGCCTTTTACAACAATGCAAATGAGCCTGGAAGATATTATGCTAAGTGAAATATGCCAGACACAGAAAGATGAATGCTGCATGATCTCACTTACTTACGGAATCTAAAAATGAGCCAAACACATAGTAACAGAGAGCAGAGGTTAACCAGGGGCTTAGGGTTAAAGGAAAGGGTAGATATTGGTCAAAGGATACAAACTTTCAATTATAAGATGAATAAGTTCTGGAGACCTACTATATAGTATGCTGATTATATTAATTTTAATGTATACTTGAAATTTGCTAAGAGAGATTTCAAGTGTTCTTACCAAACTCACACATGCATACACACCTGTGCACACATGCACAAATGGTTAGTATTTATGTAATAAATATGTTAATTAGCTTAATTGTGGTAATCATTTCAAAATGTGTACCTATGCCAAAACTTCACGTTGTACAACTTAAATAAATATAATTTCATTTGCCAATCTCAATAAATTGGGGATATACATGTGTGTGTTTGCACGCACGCACATACATATGTATGATCTTAAAACTCGACAGTAAGAAAATGATTTTTAAAAATGACTTAAAAATTGGGCAAAAGACCTGAACAGACACCTCACCAAAGATGATGTACAGATGGCAAGTAAGCATATGAAAAGATGTTAGACATCACCTGTTGTTAGGGAATTGCAAATTAAAACTGTGAGATACCATTACATGTCTTTTAGAATGACCAAAATCCAGAACACTGACAACGGCAAACTCTGGTGAGGACGTGGAGTAACAGCAACTCATTCATTGCTTGTGGGAATACAGAATGGTGCAACCACTTTGGAAGACAGTCGGGCAGTTTCTTACAAAAGTGATCATACTCCTACAATACAATACAGCAATCACGCTCCTTGGAATTTACCCAAAAGAGTTGTACATGTTTACGAGGTATAGTTTGCTATTACAGTACATATATATTGTATAATAACCATCAGAATAGCTAGCATATCTATCACCTAAACATTATAATTTCTTTGTGATTATAACATTCAAAGACTTGCAAAAGTATGTCCACACAAAAACCTGCACACAGATCTTTACAGCAGCTTTATTCATAAATGTTAAAACTTAGAAGCAATGAAGATGTTCTTCAGTAGGTGAGCAGATAAACTATGGCACATCCAGACAATGGATTATGATTTGGTGCTAAAAATAAATGAGTGATCAGGCCATGAGAAAGACATAGAGAAACCTTAAATGCATATTACTAAGTGAATGAAACTAATCTGAACAAGCTAGATGTTACACGACTCCAACTAATGACACTCGGGAACAGGCAAAACTATGGACAGGGTTGTCATGGTTTAGGGAAACAAGAATGATGAATAAGAGCAGTGCAGAGGATTTTTAATGCAGTGAAACTATTCTGTATAATACCACAATTGTCAAAATCCATTGAATGTATAACACCAAGAAGGAACCCTAATGTAAACTATGTACTTTGGGTCATCAACATGCATAAATGTAGTTTCTTCAGTTGTAACAATTGTAACACTCTGGTGTGGGATGTTGATAATGGGAGAGGCTATGCATGTGTGTGGGGGGGGGGTACACAGGAACTGTGTACTTTCCACTTGATTTTGCTGTAAACCTAAGACCTCTAAAAATGAAGTTTATTAATTAAAAACAAAGTAGAGGACATAGTTCACCACCCTAGTCTCTCTTCCCACACAGCCGATCTTATCTTCTAACAGCAGAGGCTAAAGTAACCCAAAGTCCTTGCCAAACTATGTAAACTTCACCATTTTGATTTCATGTAAATCCAGTAGGGTATGCTAGAAGAGCAAGCATCCATCACGTCAGCCAGTTAGTCAGACTAAAGTGAGTGCCTACTGTGCCCAGGGCACTGTTCCGAGTGCTGGGAAGACAGCCGTGAACAAAAGAGATGTCATCTTTGTGCTCATGGATCTTACCCTGTGGTGGGAGAAGACAGGCAGTGAAAATTAGCAAAAAATCTATCAGATGGGGAAAAATATAAAGAGAGAATGAAAGCTTTTAAGGAGGACGAGTGTGCTGGGGAAGTAAGAGAGGTTGTTGCTATTTCCTAGGACATGAACAGTGTTCAGAAGGAAGTGAAGGGGCCATCCTCTATCAGGGTATCTGGGGAAAGAGCTTTCCAAGTAAAGAAAATAACAAGACGAGTGGGTAGGGGTTAGGGAGGAGGCCAAAAAAGGAGAGGAATACAGGTCAGGAAGCTCCCAATTATATCACAAAGGTAAAAATTGGAATGTGAATTGTACATGACAAGTCTGGAGTCCTGAAAGAAGCTTTATTTGTTGAGGAAGTAACTGTGGCAGTAACTGGTCACTCAGCCAGGGAGTGCATGATTCCAGTTCTGTTTGACTTCGAGAACTCGCTTTTTCGATTAGGCTGACACATCTTTGTCACCTTAATAAAGCATCATCAAGTCATTAGCAGGTTGGCCCCAATCTCTTTGCCCATATTCCTAGCCTTCCCAGGAGCTAGGGTGGACCAGATAAAAGATGTACCTTCTTTACCTCTTAGATACTTTGGAAAGTTTCTGCTTATACTTTTCTTGAAACTAATTCTCCCAGGCAGGTCCTCTGTCCTTTCAGTATGTATGAAGAAAAGCCAGGCTTTGGTATTCACCATGTAGAACTTCAAACAGTTTCAGTTCGTATTCCTTTTAACAAGAAATTCTCAACGAAGTTTTATAAACACATCTTTTCCCTGTACAAATTGCTCCTTGTGGCTTTTGATAGATGTGGTGCTGTATGGGGTTAGGGATGCAGGCCCTGACGTGGCAGCCTATGGGGACTCTGCACCTGCCAAGTTCTTTAGCCTTAAGGTGGTTGGTTATACTTCTAGGTCCTCCTTATTTGCAAGACATGATTAATATCAATGTCCATCTCATATGATTCTGCATGAAAAGAGCTTGGATTGCATTGTAAGCACTCTATGAGCATTCATTTTTATTATCTTATCTGTTAGGTTTCTTAAGCATGATGTCTATTTAGCAATAGAATTCTGGCATAATTATTATGGAAGCAAAGTGTAAAATCTTTAGTTCTTATATTCCAGTTCTTACCATTAGCTCTCTGATCCAAGTTCCACATAAAACTATCAGCATATGTTCTTCAAAATACAATAGGCTAAATTCAGCTGCATTCGAAAATGTTGTAATTGCTTCATGAATATCTTCTCTTCTAAGTAAACTAAATTGAAATAATTTTCAGTGTTGAGATTTTCCTTAAGGGTTCATGTTACAAGTTTTAGTAAGTAAACAATACCAAAAGTAATCGAGAAAAAAATGAATTAGAAAATGAAAAACAGTAGCTATCATTTATAGATTGCTTTTTATGTGCCAGTCATTGTGCTAAGCATTTTTATAGATTAATTTAGTTTACAAATGATGCTGTGCTTATTTAGTATCTCATTTGATGGTATAAGATTATAGTAGAGGAAATCCAATCACACATTTTATTTCTTCAAATTCTTACGGAAATGAATCATATCCTGTATTGATCCCTTCTACAAATGTAATGGGAGATTTTTCCATCTCAAAGAGATCATAAGCTCTTGGAAGGCAGGTGGAATGTCTCAGATATAGTTTCTCCACCCCTTCAAACAACTCCTCTCAGCTCTATGTACATAGTAAATACTTAAAGACATGCTTTCAAATGTTCTAAAATTTTAGATATATTTGTAAAAAGAGTAAAGTAGGGATTAAAGATCAAAAGCAAAAGGAGGCCAGCCTTGATTTAATCACTTATATATTTAGTTTCCTGGAATGATTTTTTGTTAAGCTTTCAGCTTCTTCTAATATAGTACAGATGTTGACAGAAGCTGCATTTTTCATCTATAAGTAAGTCAACCTGGAAATAAAGCCTGAAAAAAAATGCTTTTTTTGAAATGTTTAAAAAAATGGTACGAGTCAAGAATTCAAGACCAAATATATTGCATCTTAAATATGTCTGTGTATAATATATATTCTAAGATCCTTTTCTTCAAACAGCAGTTTGACATTTTTTTGCAAATTTTATTTGTATTAAATATTTTTATTGTACCCCTTTTCTAATGAAGCCAAGACTTGTATCTTTCTTTTGCCTTTTTTTTTTTTTTGGCAGATGATATCATGTTTCCCAAAGTGCGTTGTTCAGAAGTCTTATCTCATTAGATATCCCTCAAGAATGGATCCTATAATCAAATATGTTTGGAAAATGCATGAAATATGCATTTAAGACATTCAGTATATATTAGAATAATATAATTTGAAAAATGTTATGAAGTAAAGGAACATTAAATTTTGCCTAATCAAGCATTTACCAATATTTTAATCTTGGAAAATCTCTCTCTCCCATACCAACCTGTACATTGGCTCACCAGTCAGCCCATGCTCAACTTGTGTCTCCTCTGCTCTTTCAGAGCCCAAGTGAAGCAGGGCTTGCAGATGGGCATAGGAATTGCTTTCCACTGTGCAGTGCTATCTTAGGGTCACTGGTGCAGGCAGATTGGCATAGGTGCACGCCATAGCACTGGAGCAAGTTTCTGGAGGACCTCTGCTGTGCCAGCCCTCAAACTTTGGGTTGCTGGACTGTGAGGAAAAGTAGGAAGTACCTGACTGAGAGACCATGGTGGTGAGCCTGGCAGGAGCACTTACTCAGAGAACTTGGTGCAGTAACCATTTATCTACTTGCAAGTATTTAATATTTTTACTCCTGTACCACCATACCAATGTATACCAGCTGATTTATAGTTCTACCCATGACACTGATCAACTCTCTATTTAATTCTAGTTCTGTGGATCACTCTTGGACAACTGCTAACCTGTACTATTTGGGAGTGTGAAAATGCATATTTTTTTTATTTTTCTATCAATTACTTATTACAAATCCTTAATGTTTAAACATGTGGTTCTACTGGAATGAAGAATTAACAAATTTTGCTTCCGTTCTTGAGCTTTGTACAATCAAGAAGCAAGAGATGGCAGATACCTTGAGGGATCTGGATTGGTGAGCAATTGATGATATAAGAAGAGAAAAATGTCCAATAACATGGTGTGAGGCCACTGAACAAAAGGTGCTAATGTAAATTTGAGCTAGTCACTCTATAATCATCTTGTCACACTGGGCTTAGTGTTAAACACACACGTGCACACAAATGTGCACACACATTTATATACACACAAATAAGGATGATTCCATGTAGAATCTTTATAGAATAATCATCATTTGCCTTTGTAGAGTATGTATTTTTTAAATGTAAAAATGTTTATTGAGGAGGTCAGGAATCAAGTTTATAGAAATTATGAGAAACTCATTACCACACCGTCTAGACTGATTCCTACTTGTCTGAGCTCCTTTCCCATTATTTCACTAGGAAAATTGAACCATCATCTTCAATGTAATCCTACTGATTTTCACATGTCATTAGACAATAGTTATTAATGAAGCAGTATTTACACATTTTATCATCCTCCTACCACCCCCTAGATTCTGCATCTGCTAGTTTGTTCTTGAACTTGTGGGTATGGTTCGGAATAATGAATAGAAAAACTACACAATAATACAATAAAAGGAGCTAGAAGAAGGCTAGCAAAGTTTTGGAGACAAGCAAGTCCTGGTAGAATGAAAGTGTTGATCCAGGGAGGCTAGGATAAGAGTGGAAAAAACCGAACACCAAGAGTGGAATTGATGAGAAAAGAAATCTCACGTATTTCTTAGAGAATAGCAGGAAATCCCCTCACATCAGCTATGAGTTTGAGGGGTAAAAAGATACACATGAAAGAAGGATTCTAAGAAGTTTTGTTGTGTTTTCTGAATAAGATCCCCTGTGAAAGAGTTCTGGAATGTTCTGTAAATATTCTTGGCTATCAAATATCTGATTGTGCTAGTGCAGACTGGTCCTGAAGAAAGTCAGTCATATACTTCTGTTACACAGGGTACCTCTAGTCTTAAGAGGCTCTTACGACTTCCATTTTCTAATGTCTTATCCATTTTCAAGGTTCATAGTTTTTTCAAGAAGTTTTGCATAATACCCCATTCCTCAATGATTTGGAATGTCATCTAAAGCCTTTAAAGCACTGACTCTGTAGTACTTACAGTCTATGTATAAATGTTAGGGGAAAAAAAATGACTTGAATTTCCAGCCACAATAAATCCTTAATTCCACGATCACTTTCATATAGCATTTTTGCTTCAATGCCTAGGCCACAATAGGCACTTAAGGACGGTCTTGAGGTTGTGACATAAACTTCCTCTACTTAGTTGTTATGGCTGTAAGAATTTGTAACTTTTATCAGTATCAGAAATGAAATCAAATGATTACATTTTTGTGCTTTTCTCATTAAACCAACTTTACTTTCTAAGCATTGTTAATTTATATCTCTTATCATTGCACGTAACACATTATAACTATTTGTTTATATTTCTGTCTCTCAAATAAAGCCATAAGATATTGAGAAGAGGGCCTGTGTGTTGTGTCTTGGCACTTAGCAGAGTGTCTAGTACATTTTAGGAGTTCTGCGGATGTGAATAATTGAATGAATTTCATTGAAAAACTCCTATGTGAGAAAAGAAGGCTGAGTGGAAATTTTATATCTGCCTTCTTAAAAAAAAATTAAAAAATCATCCCTAAGTGATCCAAGAAAAATAAAGAAGGCTGAAGTATAATAAAAGCAACATAGAGGGTAGGGTCGGAACACCTGTATTCAAATTGTAGTTGGCCCATTTATCAGCTATTTTCTTTAAAGAGGTCACTAAAGTATCTCAACCATTTTCTTCAAATACAGATAATATTCCCTACTGCGCATGGTTGTCAGGATGAACTAATAAGGTTACAATTTTGAGAGCTGACCTTCATAGAGAAGGTGATTAAAACCTATTTATTCAATCTGAATTAATAAGGTATTGACCAATGGCAAAATAAAGATGAGAAAAATCTATTAGAAAGATAGAGTCAGTGCCAAGAAGCAATGTCTTCCTTCTCCAGGTTGCTTAACACTGGAAAAAGCCATTGAGTAAGAGTGTGAAATTTCACTTATTATTAAGACATTTTCTTGCTCTTAAAGAATAGGAAAAGACTGAACGACCTTTGAAGGGACTGACCCACCATATATTCTATGACTCATGAAAGAAAATACAACCTATAGATAAATCAGGAGAACCTGCTTTTACATTGTCCAAAGATAAAGCAAAAGTTTGGAAATGTCATATCTAATGAAAAACTCTATTTCTTTGGTCAATTCAAGGGACACCCTTACCTTTTAATCTTTTAAAATTAACCATATCCTTTATGCAGTGAGCATACATTATGGAGCAGTAAAGAGATGGAGTTTTAATTTTTACCAATTCAATTTAAATGCAAATGTTAACCACTCAAATGATGCTACTGTGTACATAATTAAGCAACATTATATACTACATGAATCATTTAGAAACCTCCTGAGAGCCATTATACAATGTAAAACAAGCATTATACTGACAAGCAGCCAGATGACGTATACTTCTGTCCTCATTAATACTCCTTTTGAATTATAGGTCAACTGATTATGGAACAACCTATGAGAAGCTGAATGATAAAGTTGGTTTGAAAACAATTCTGAGTTATCTCTATGTGTGTCCTACCAACAAACGTAAGGTAAGAAATGTATATTCAGCATGCCACTTATTTATGATGTGACTTCCGTCTTGGTTGGCTAACCTCTCTAGCTACCTAAAAATCCATTACAGTTAAGCTGGGATTAGAGATGTAAAGACGCCTTGATGGATGTTAAGGTGGTAAAATGTCTGACACATCATAATTTTCAGATCAGCAGCTGTGAAGGGAGCAGGGCAAGGGGTAGGTATATCATTACCATTTCCAAAAGGCAGCTACAGGGGATGAGTCTTATTGAATGGATGTTGCTGACTCTCTATTAAGAGCTCTGAGCAGTCAGTCACAAGAATCAGAACGAGCTTTAACAAGACAGCAGAGAAGATGGGTTTTCATCGGATGCCCTGGTTTTCCCTTGACATACAGTAAATAGGTTAAGTAGAATTTAAGTGGGTGTACTGTTCTACAGCAGGTAGAAAGTTTCATTACTGAAGTTTGTTTAGCCCGCACACGAATGTCAGGTTGGAGGCAATGCATTTGGCTGAAGAGAGTATCTGGGAAAGAGTGGTGAGATTATCCTTTCTGAGCTTAAATTCTAGCTGCAGAAAGCCTTGGAGATCACTGTATACAATACCCTTATTTTATACAGATGAGAAAACTGAGGCTTAAAGAAAGGACATGACTTGGCCTCGTTGCAGTTATGGACATGATTGGGACTAGAATTCAGGTTTCTTGGTTGGCAGTCATACTTTTTCACTTCATCATACCTCTCTAATTAAGAGAGCTTATCTACTCTTCAGAGATGTTATTTTTTGAGGAAGAAAATGTTTGCTTTTAAATGAGAAAGATGTATTTGTCTCAGAAGGAGAGTAGAACCATATCCATACCTTTGTTTTTATAAACTGCATTATCAAATTCTGAATTCTGATATATAATTTGTAAATATTACATGAGTTACATGACCTGATAATATTCACCAGGAAATGAAAAAGTGCTGTTCATTAATGTGTTCTAAGCCATATTCTGTCATGATGGCAGCACTGATATCTATGTTCTCATCTCAGATTTTTCATTAGCTACTGTTAGTGACCTTGGATACATTCCACATTTTGTCATCTGGACTGTGGAAGGGGGACGAGACTATCTATCTCACAAGCAATCTCCCTCAACTGTGGCTGCACATCAAAAGGACCAAGGGGTCCCCAAATGTGCAAGTTCTGGCCCTATCCTTGTTACTCTGGATTAGGTAACTCAGGTACAGTTACTCAGGTAACTGTATTTTGAGAAAGCTCCCCAGATGCTTTTGATATATATCTAGGATTAAGAACCACTGCTGTAAATTGTAATGTTCCCTTTGGCTCTACACATATCAAGTTCTTCAATAGAAACAGCATAACTTTTTAGTTGATTATAGATTCTGGAATCAGATATTTGAGTTAAAACCCAGCTAAGCCAATTACTAAGTGTATAAGTATGATGATTTACTTTATCTCTCCAAGCACAGTGTCATTAAATTTAAAATGAAGACGATTATAGTACCTACCTCATGAGGGAAGTTGTAAGGGTTATGAATTAGGCATTCCAAGTGCTTAGCACAAAATAGTAAAAGCTTAATCAATGTTTTCTCTTCACTTTATTCTTCTTTCTTATCTTCCTACTCCTCCTGCTTGTATAATTATTGGAAGTAATAGTAGTGATTATTCTCTATAAATAGCAGTGTCCAGAAGAACTTTCTGTGGTGGTAGAAATGATCTTCTAAGCTGTTGGATACTTTAGACACTAACAATTTGTACCTGTTGAGTATCTGAAATATGGCTAGTGGAACTGAGTAACTGGATATTAAATTTTATTTAATTTTAATTAATCTACGTTAATATAACCACATGTGGCTGATGGCCACAGTATCAGACAGCACAGCTCGATAATGTCAACCTCACGAATTTAGAACTATACCCTGAACATTTCTGTCTTCCCCTTATTGGCTGGCTACTGGTCCATCATCAACAATTACATCTAAACAATTTTGATCTGCTGTATTCAGTCTCAAATTGAGGAACTGAACTTATATTCTTTATTTTTATAATGAGATTTAGTCGTTTGTTGGCTTTAAATTGATTCTTGTAATCCCTATTGATTTTTCCTCTAGTTCACATTTTTAGTAAATTTAACAGTCAACAAACTGTATGTTAGGCAATGTGCTATGCATCGTAGGATATAAAGAAAAATACACCCAATGTCCCACCTTCAGAAGTCCTATATTCTAGTAGTAAATGAAGTGTGACTTCTGTGATTGAAATGTCCCTGAACCAGGATTCAGGAGTCTAAGTCCCTGCCTTGAATCTATTTCACCCAGCAAGTGACTTTGAGCGACTCACTTACATTTTCTCCATTTTTAAGGTGACATAGAGAAAAACAAAGGAATTTACAGCTGAGAGGGACCTTAGAAGTGTTCTAACCTAGTAATAGTCTCTGTTTTATTGATGTCATTAGAGAGGAACATGATAAAAAATACAAGATACCAAATATTGGATGTGATTATAGGCTCTTCTGTAGCTTCAGAATATGTAGTGATGACCTAGAAACTTCAAGATTGTTTGCAGGAGCTGTACTTGAAGAGTGAGACTCTCAAGTCCATATGTAGCTCCTAAGACTGGAAGGAAAGCTTTGAGGAATATAGCAAAGAGGCCTACTCTCGAGTCCACTCAGTTCAATGCACCAATATTAATCAGGCTGCACAATTAATCTGCAGTTATCTGAAGAACTTTAAAAAGGGCATTTGGCTGTGGGAATTTAGCTAATATGAAGACTTGGCAGACCCTATTTCCAGAAAAGGAGAAGTTGGTGTCCATGACTATGAGAGAATAGCTTTCTGTGGGCCCGTTACCTTGCAGAAGCAGAGGTGGTCCTGAGCTGTTTAAATAACAATGTTTATGAGTGAACTTAAATGAAGGGATCTTTTCCTTTACCAATAAAAGAGGCCTTCAGGGTTACTTTCTCAGATGCTGATAGATTTAAGAAATACCGGAGGATGATGAAGTTCTTTACAATGGTTCAAAATTTGGTAAAGTTGACTTAGCACTGTACTTGTGTATAGTTTTTCTACTTATGAAGTGAATTTATCACCATGAAATATGTACTTCCCCTTACAAAGGAACATACTGGAACCACGCAGATAGTACTTGTACAACATTTTAAAAGTGTAAATATATTTTCCTCAATCAATGGGAATTTATGTAAAATAAATAAATAAATAAATAAAAATCAGCCTCCATTCATTATGCAGAACAAAGGCACACAAGTTCACTGCAAGTCTCTTAGGACCTCTGCTATCCTCCAGTGAAAAGGGCAGCCTCCTTTAAATGGCTGTATTAATTCTTTAAGGTCTCTAGGGTACTATCTAGCAAGTTAACATCTTTTTTACCAGATCCTTCCCTCTGCTTTTCACGTCAGTGGGAATAACTGGAATAAAGCTGACAACATCAAGGTAACCGTCTGCATTCCCAGAAACCTGTTTTGCCTGTACATTCTTACTGCTATTTTTAGCTATTTGTAAGGACAAGAACAGTTCTTCAGTCATCATGTCTCAAACAGCAGGCATCATGCCCCGGCTTTGCAGGCAGCTTGTTAGGGGCATTACTGGGATCAGAGTCCAGAATAAAGCAGTCCTTTATTTACAGTTTAAACTGATGAGCATTCATTAGCTGTCTGTCTGCAAGCCTGCTGTAAATTACAGCAGCTTTCCTTGGATTGATCTGTTATAGTAAAAACTATAATTTCAGCATATGTCCGTCTAGGAAATCTTGACAAACTAAGAGGCATAGAAAGCCTGCTCCTGTTGCTAGGTATCATCCTAGTTCATTTATACTCTCTTTTAGAAGGAACCCTGACCTGGCTTATGATGTATGAGGCTGGCCCAAAAGAACAAGGCTAAGTGGTCCCTAGTGCCAGAAGAGGGGCAGGCCAGTTATCTGTCACCATGTTTCAGAAGAACTCTTCCCCACCTCTAGTTTATGATAAATCCCAAGGCTTATTTGTATCCACAGAGGTTTATTGGCCACATACATACAGTCTTCTATGAGAAAAGATGATTTAACCTGTACCTGAAAGGAACAGCTGGGATGCAGAGAGTGATGGGAACAACTAATATGAATGTACAAAGAAAATAAATTGTTGAAATTTCAGTCTCACTCTTAAATTCTCTCTGAATTTATTTGTATCCTGCCTAAAGAGAAAACTTCTCTATACTCTGTGTGTACCAATCAGCAATACATTCCCCATCACTCCCAGTCAAGCTTAGGTGTCCTTCCTTCATGAGATGTTGTATGGCATCTTCAAGGATTAAAAAATGCAAACCCCCAATTCATTGGAGGAAAAAGGGAAAAAATGTATTTTTTTTATTTGAAACAGCCAGTTTATTTAGTTTTTATATCCTTGTGCTCTCTGCACAATATGTTCTCAGCAGAGAAAAATTCTAGACAGTATTTTTTCTTTATGTTCCCTGTGCCCCTTTTGCACCCCAGTTCCTTCTCATTTCTGTGTTATCACCACTTAATTAATATTGTTCCTGCCGAGAGAGTCTTCCAATACTTCCATACTATAAATAGGACCCTAGCTCTTCAAAATACATTGATCATGCCTGCAGGTCTCTTGGTATAAGAGTGCATTAAATACTGTTTGCATTTTCTCCAGATGTTTAGGTTTTAATTACCATACTGTATGTGACACTTTCTAAATAAGGGTTTTAAATAAGGGTTTGATTACTGATTCCTTTTCTCTTTATATACTGGGCATGCTTAATTCCTCTTGCCATTTGGTTGAGTGTTCTATATACCGTTTATGTGACTTTTGGGGATGGGGAAGAGGTGCGGTTGATAGTGTCTATCCACTTCTCTTAGGAAGAATCATGGAATCATTGAATCAGAACCTAAAAGATGTTGGAGATATTCTTTTGTTTAACAGATAAGGAAACTGACTTCTAGAGCGTTTAGTGACTTGTCTGAGGTTTACATGCAACTGGTGAATGAAAAGCTAAGATCATTAGGCCATGAAAGTACACATTAAATAGCACCTCTTCTATAAAATCTAATTAATTTTCCTAATGAGATGATTTCACTCCCTCTTATCTCCAAGTCATCTGTTTGTTTGTTTGTTTTTTGGACACTTTCTCTCACTTCTGATTATAGTTGGTTTTGGGCAGTCTAATTTACCCTTTAGAATGCAAGATTCTACATGGGATAAAGTGCCTTGATGAGCTTTGTAGACTTTAACATGCTGACCATAGTGTCTTGGTCTACAGTAGATGTTCAAGACATGGCTGATTATTTGCATTGAATTTAGCTTGGGTTTTGGACCCCCCAGGCTGGAATTTGAAAAGGGAAATGCCTTGTGAAAGCAGCTTTGACTTACTTATTTTCTGTAATTATAAAATAATTATTTCAAGTGAATAAACAGGAACAGTAAAGAACTCCCACAGATTTTAGTTGTTTCTAGACCATAATGTATACTTCTGTCTTGTTTAACTAAGAACATGATTAATATTTAAGATTCCAGGACTTTGGATAGCACTCACTCGACATTATATGGTGAGGCCTAGGGGAACTAATGCACTGTATAGTACATCAAAGGGGTGCATGACATTTCCCTTGGTGGGCACTCAACACTTGCTCATTCCACCCTAACTCTTTTATCTGCCCTTTGGTACACAAGATCACCCGTTTGCCTCTAATGTTTTTAAAAAGAACATCTGTTTCATTTATAAAGAAGTGTCATGCGTGAACTCAGAGACCTAGTGGAAATGGCATTTTCCAAATTTCAATAAAGGTGACTTTTTTAGAGAATAAGTGCTTACTACCTTACACTTAACCTGGGCAATGATGGCTAAAGGGAAAGATCATCTCCTTTGGTTCTTTTTTGGTGCAGCTGAGTGTTTGTACTATTTCAGTCCATTGAGCATTGTTCAGTTCTCTTCTTGAGCATAAAAAAATAAAATCCAAGAAAGCATGCCACATATATATTTTTTCTCTGGGTGATTTTCCAACAGTTATCCAAGCCCCTGGGTTTCAAACAAGCTACAGAATAGTAAGTGCAGAGTGCTCTCTCTGAAACAGGGGGAGAGTGCCAGGAGCAGAGCCCAGTAGCCAAGCCTCTCTTCACCCTATGTTGGCCCTGGGGGGACCTCACTGAACTCCTGGCCTCTGTAAAAACAACACTGATCTGAGTCACTCCCTTCTCTGTACACTCAACTATACCTGAAACAGCTATGCACCCTATACTATTTTATATAAATCAAAGCATGTATGATAACATTCATAAATAAAGAAATGCTAATAAAACCCCTTTCAAATTTAGCACAAAATGTTACTATATGTAGTAAGTACCTACTTGATTTTTATTGGATATTATCTAGGTCTCCTTAATACTGATTTATTTTTAAGTTAAAAACAAAATTAATATATAAAAGCAGGTTCAAACAGTAAATTCTAATCAGTGCATGGGTTCCAAAAACGTTTTCATTTCCTCTATCTCTCCCATCTCCCGTATCATCTAATTTGCCTGGGTTCTTAGAACTGATCAAGCTAACTAGTAGTTTATTGTTTTACTTCATAATTAAGTAGTACTAAGTACTTTTTTGTTGGAAGGGAGCTTCTTGCATAATTAACATCAAGTATTTGTTATTTCTCATTTGTAAGATTGTTTGTCTATCACATAATAAGCATTTAATACATTAAGTATTAATCATGAATTGATAATTTAAAAAAACTAAGTTTTATATGTATGTGGATCAAGTTTATATGTTATAGGGGTTATAACTCACAATTTTACTAGCTACATTTTGTCTAAAAGAATGTGATATATGTATCTAGCTAGCTAGATGGTTAGAAAGGTGATAGGTCCACAGATTAATCTTATCTAAGTTTAGCTAATGCTTTCTCTAGTAAAAACAAAAAAATAGAACCCTATCTTTTGGTCTTATTCTTTTTTAACATATGAAATTAATCAAGATAATGATAGCCTAAATTAGTCTCCAGATATTATAAAGTAAGATTGATCTGGAAACTGCATGTTTTTTATATCACTGACTGGTTCTTAGAAGATAGGTTGCCTCTATGTGATCTAAAATTATCAAATATGAAAGGAAACTTTTCAGAGGTTGACCGTTCTTCAAATATTTATAATAGACTATCTGCTTATAGTGGACTGGATTGTGTTACCCCCAAACTCACTGAAGCTTGAATTGTGTCCCCCAAGTTTATGTATTAGAAACTTAGCCCCCACTGTGACTGTTAAGAGGGTGGGAGATCCTTTTATGGTAATTGAAAGGTGGAGCCTTAAATAGGTGATTGGATTGTAGGACGATGCCATAGTGAATGGATTAAAAATGGTGGTCAAAGGTATGGTACTGAGGGCTTTAAAAGAGGAAAGTCTGTCTTTCTTGCTCTTTCTGCTGTCTCTGCTTCCACCATCTTGCAATGTGAGATCCCTGGGTCACTGTCACCAACTGTCACCACCACCAGATGGACTTTGGACTTCCCAGCCTTAGAAACTGTAAGCAATAAATTTTGTTTTTCTTTATAGTTACCCAGTTCCATGTATTTTGTTATAAGCAACACAAATGGACTAATACAGAAAATT
Source organism: Galeopterus variegatus (assembly GCF_000696425.1). Lineage (NCBI taxonomy): Eukaryota > Metazoa > Chordata > Mammalia > Dermoptera > Cynocephalidae > Galeopterus > Galeopterus variegatus. The sequence goes on along the minus strand of NW_007727710.1, from coordinate 288,500 downwards.
GGTACCAGAGAAATGGGGTGTTGCTTGTAACGAGTACTTGAAAATGTGGATGTGGCTTTGGAACTGGGTGTTAGGCAAAGGTTGGAGGTGTTTGGAGGACTCAGAAGAAGACAAAAAGACAAGGGAAAGTTTGGAATATTTTAGAGACTGGTTACATGGTGGTGAGCAGAATGCTGATAGAAATATGGACTGTAAAGACCTTTCTAAGGAGGTCTCAATGCAAATGAGAAGGGACTTATTGGAAACTAGAGCAAATATCACCCCTGCTGCGAACTGGCAAAGAACTTGGCTTCATTGTGTTCGTGCCCTAGGACTTTGTGGAAGTTGGAACTTAGGAGTTGTGAACCAGAGTATCTGGTGAAAGAAGTTTCTAAGCAGCAAAGCATTCAGGAAGCTGGATGGCTACTTGCAACATCCTATGCTGCATTATGGAAGCAAAGGCATGATGTAAAGCTAGAATTTGAAAGGGAAGCAGAGCGTAAAGATTTGGAAATTTGAGGCCTGGCCATGTGATAGAGAAACAGAGAACATGCAATGGTGCTGAGAAGATTAGTACAAAAGAAAAGGATTATCAGGAGAATGGGAAAAGGGACCTGAAGGCATTGCAGAAGCATCTGGGGCTAAACCTTTCATTTCAGGCCCCAAAGCCTCGGGAGACAGAATGGCCTTGGGGAACAGGCCTGAGGCACCCTCCACAGGCTCGCTGCTCAAAGTCACTTTGGGGGCCGGCCCGGTGGCGCACTGCTACAGTGCACCGCTTGGGAGCGCGGCGGCGCTCCTGCCGAGGGTTTGGATCCCACAAACAGACCGGTTCCCGCTCACTGGCTGAGCGAGGTGTGGGCGCAACACCGAGGGTTGCGATCCCGTTGCCGGTCCCGGTCCGTTACGGGTGCGACACTGAGGGTTGCGATCCGTTGCCGGACACGAAAAAAGACAAAAAAAAAAAGGAGAAAAAAAAAAAAATTCACTTTGGAAAGCTTCTACTAGCTCCAGCACCCCAGCTATTCTGGCTGGTCCAGCCATGGCTAGATTGGCTCCAGGTGTGGCTGGACCCCTAGCTTTGGGAAATACAAGCCAGAAGCCTTGGCAGTGTCCATGTGGTGTTAAGTCTGCAGGCTCCTCGAAAGCCAGAGCTGTGAAGGCTTGGGAGCCTCCACCTAGATTTCAAAGGATGTATGGAAAAGACTGGGGACTCAGGAAGAAATCTGTAGCAGGGGCAGTGTCACCACAGACAGCCTTCGCTACAGCAATGCCGAGCGGAAATGTGGGGTCAGAGTTGCAGCAGAGAAACCCCATCAGCACCATGTGTAGTGGAGCTGTGAGAGCGGGACTGCCATGGAGACCCTGGAATTGTGGAGCTACCAGAAGTCTGCAAGATTTAAAGTATAACCTGAGACCAGGAAAGCCGTAGGAGTGGAGCTGCCAGAGGACTTGGGGACCCAAGCCCCACACCAGCATGCAGAGGACATTTAAAATGGAGTCAAGGTACCTGATTCAGCAGCTTTGAGATTTAATGTCTATCCTGCTGGGTTTCAGACTTGTTTGGGGCCTGTTACCCCTTTCTTTTGGCCTATTTCTCTGTTTTGGAATGGGAATATGTACCCTATGTTTGTCCCACCCTTGTATCTTGGTAGTAGATAACTTGTTTTGAATTCACAGATGGAACTTTGAACTTTGGATCTTTGAGTTGAAACAAGAGTTTGGGGATGAAATGAATGCACTTGCATGTGAAAAGGACATGAGTTTTGTGGGGCCAGGGGCAGAATGTAGTGGATTGAATTATGTCCCCGGAAAACTTCCTGAAGCTTGAATTGTGTCCCCCAAATTTTATGTATTAGAAACTTAACTTGTGTCCCCCAAGTTTTAGATATTAGAAACTTTTATGTATTAGAAACTGTGACTGTTAAGAGGGTGGGAGATCCTATTTTGGTAACTGAAATGTGGAGCCTTGAAGAGGTGGTTGGGTTGTAGGACCGTGCTGTAGTAGATGGATTAGAAACAGTGGTCAGGGGCGTGGTTCTGAGGGATTTAAAAGAAGAGGAGAGTCTGTCTCTCTCTCTCTGCTCTCTCTGCTTCCACCATCTTGCAATGTGAGACACCTGCGTCACTGTTGCCACCACCAGATGGACTTTGGACTTCCCAGCCTCAGAAACTGTAAGCAATGAATTTTGTTTTTCTTTATAAGTCACGCATTCTCTGGTATTTCTGTTATAGCACACAAAACGGACTAATACACTGCTGAACCTTCTTGGAGGAGAAGATTTTTTTCAATTTAGTTATCTATCTATCTATTTATTTATTTATTTAGCTTCATCATCTGTCCTTACTAGAGCTTGTGTTCTCGGAAGTCTGGCTGGCCTAATATTGTGACCTTTTATGAAGGTCAAGTGTATTATTTCAGGTTGGTTCCAAGTCATGCTCTGCTGTGAAAAATGGTCAGAGGTCTTTTCAACATTATGCTCTGTTTGCTTCCAGCACACTCCCTGCGGTTTCTCAGGGGTTTCCATCATTCTGTGTTTGACGTACTGTATCTAGAACATTTGTTTCTAGTGAATGGCCCGTGCTGCTCTCAAGAAGGATGAAGATGAATGCCGGCCCCTACAGGAAATTTGCCATATTTACTAGGGTGGGCATTTTTCACTCCAATGTATCAGATCTGCCCCAAGCTTTGTTTTGCTGCTGTCAGGAAAACAAAGTCAGTGTGGATAAATCTATAATAAAACTGCTTTTTCTTCCCTGGAGAAATTAAGGGAGCACCACGAGACTCATGGGCCGAATCATTTTCATCCAAACATTCCTTTTGCCAACCTGACCTTTCCGTTGACCAAATGTACTTCGGGTGGTTTTGTCCCTCTGTTCCTTTTGGCATCAATTTCCTATTTTACTGGGCCCGTAAACTCTGATTTGTGTCTCATTTCATAGCCTTTCAAGTCAACTACTTAAAATAAGTTTTACAGAACAGAAAACTACAGCTCTTAGGTATCAAAGTGGGCTTAGATCCTCATAGGTACAAAAACCTGTAATACGGAATATACAATGCAATGGCTGCAACCGAGAAATCTCTTCTTCTGCGCCTGCTTGGGGCTGTGTGTGTTTGTTTGGGGAGTAGAATACTAAGAGTTACCATGACTGACAGCATCTGCCATCAGGAAATGAGCATGTGGTGGAGAAAAAAGACAATGAGGATGTATAAAAAAATAATAAAGAAAGAAGGGGAATAAAAGAAAACATCCTGAGAAAACAAACTCTTTCAGGTAAGAGAAGAAGAGGTGTAGGAAGAAAGACACAGATGTGAAGCCAGGAGAGAAGATGGTAGAGATTACTGCAAAGAAGTTAAAGTAACATAACAGTGATGGGAGAATGCTATTACAAAGAGTGCAATGAAGATAGAAGGTAGAAGCAAAGGAAATAATAAAATCATAAATATTTCCAGCAGTAGAAGTTTAGGAATCTCTTGAGAGCTCTCCAAGAGAGGAGAGCTAATTTACCAGGAACTTGTTAAGACTTTCAGAGGGAGTACGATTTACCCTTATCTCTCTGTTCTTCCTGAGTGGTTTCAAAGGGGTAAAAGATGTTGATGGCTGTGACCGAAATTGGTTTTGCCAGGAAGGAAAATACAATTATGACTCGAGTGTGGGGGTGTGGCAAGCCTCAATCTAGGCTCCCCAGCTCCCCAAGGGCAGATTCAAATGTAGTTGCTGCTGTGGGCACTTAATGAACTTCTCTCCTTTTAATGCTATCTCTATTAGCTACTCCCCCATACCTCTGTGGAGTGGTCCCTTATATTTAGGTGTACACTTAGTATTTTCTGCACTTGTCAGGTATACCAACTCACCACCTATTTCCTGTCACCATGGAACTACACTTTGTCATTTGAAGATGGTCATTGCGAATTTTTGCTCAACAGAATCGTTATTTGTGTTGCAGTGGTTAATTTAATGGACCCTGGAGCCAGTCTGCATGGCTTTAAATTCCAGCTAAGCCACAAACTAGTCATTTGCCCTTAGACAAGGTTTTATTTGTTGGTTCATTTGTTGTGATCCTCTCTGTGATATAGTTTCCTCCTCTTTACGGTAAAATATACGATTGTGTCAACATTATAAGGAAGTTGTGAGAAGTAAAGAGTCTAAACAAGCAAAGAACAGTGCCTGACATATACCAAGTGCTCAATAAATGTTAGTCTCATTGTTACCATTATTATCTGTTTTAAATGATATGGCCATGCCTTATGGCAACCTTTTGGTTGTCAACTCAACCAAAAGTTATTAAATACCTAATTTGTTCCAGATCTTTTTAAGAACTAGGAAGTAGAATAGAAATAAAAGATGTTTTTCTTTCTGTTAAGGATTGTGCAGTCTGGTAGAGGAGATGAATGTATAGATAATCAATTACACTACAGAACTTATGTATCATGATAGCTTTGTACATAGAATTGTATCTTTGGAGACTCCAGAAAGGTTTCACAGGAAAGAAAATACTTGTCGGGAGAGAAGGGGAAAAGTAGATGAAAACTCTCTTTCAGTGTATGTGTTGTGAGAAACCAGTGTTCACGGAGCACAATACATAACTTTGAGTGATCTGAAGATTTAAATAAATAAGCATGTCTATTTTGACTCTTAAACACATTAATTTCCATTGATATCCGACTGTAATGACTAACCAGACTCCAGAAAATGGCTTCATAATCCTTTGAATTACAATTCTAACATAGTGATGCTATTTGTTTTCAATTGTTATACAGTTTTTTCTATCTTGCTAGAACAGTCAATAAATGGGCAGTGGTAACATTATTAATATTGAATTAATAGAAATAAAATTCACCTTATTCTGGATTTGATATATTAGGCATTTATCTTAAGTAACTATTGCTCAGTCAGCTATAAAAACGAATGAAATACTGCCATTTGCAACAACATGGATGGACCTTGAGAGAATAATATTGAGTGAAACGAGTCAGGCAGAGAAAAAGAAAGACCACATGTTCTCACTTATTGGTGGGAGCAAAAAAAAAATTAATTAATTCACTCACATACACACAAAAAAAAGAAACCCGGGGTGGGGGGGGAGAAGAAGATATAACAACTACAATTTTTTTTTTTGAAGTTGTTACAACAAGCAAACGGAAAGGACATTCTTGGGGGGGATGGGAGAGAGGGAGGAGGGCGGGAGGTGTCGGTGATGGGCCATAATAATCATATACAATGTATATTGACAAAAAAAAAAAAAAAAAAAAAAAAAAGAACTATTGATGAAATTTGGAGGTACAGTATTAAGAAGAAATCAATTGATACTTATTTTATTGAATAGCTGGCTCATGCCCAGTTCTTTGCAAGCACAATGGTGAATAAAAAAGAAGCGTGAACCTTGCATTGCCCTTACAGAGTTGACCATCCCATTGCAGGGATCCAATTAAATACCATAATGTGATGGATTGCATAGTACAGATGACAAAGGCTGTAAGGGTTTTGGAGAGGAATATCATCTGGAATAGTCAAGAAAGTAGCACAAGAGGGCTTAAGTTGGCCAATAAAGCAAACTGGCATGACACAGGATCAGGACACTCACAACAGAAAAATGTAATTTAGTTGAACCAACATTTATTGAATACTAGGTTGTAGAGACACGGACAAGCATACCACAGGGCCTTGTCTGCAAAGAGCTAACAGATTGAGGGGAGTGGTGTGCAGGAAGAAATGAGCATGAAGGTTACACATTGGTACCATACTGTAACTTTGATTTCCTGAATTCTTAATAATTTGATGCTATATGTTACACATCCTACTATTTTGCATCCTAAAGCTTATAAAGTGCTCCTTTGACAGATTGTTTATCCTAATTGTTGATTTAGAAAATGTAGTCCCTGCAAACCTATTGGACGCTGAGGAGGCTGCCCTGATAAGGAAGTGGCTGAAGATAGGGAAAGGTGGGAAAATGCAAAGAATGGAGTGAAACATGGCAATAAACATGTGCCACAAGCACATGGGGAATCAGGAGGGGTCTCTGGTGTTCCTATGATTAGTACTTGATCTTTTTCTCTTCTACTTTCCAAAAAGGGCCCAAAACCCCTTGAAAGAGAGAATAGCTACCACAACTTAAATACTGATGCTTTCCCCATCAGCATACCAAAATGTCACTGGGATGGATGGAGCTTCTCTTAGGAGCCAACCCTACTGACTGAGATGATGATAGTGTTTTGAATTTCAGAGTCTGTCCAGAAAAATAATTGAACTTGCGCTGGGGAAAGAGATGGTGAATCTTAGGAAGGCACTTATCTGATATTGGAAGTAGTTTATTTTCTTCTGGATTTATATTATGTGGCGTGTTTGTGTGTGTCCATCTTTTACGCTTTTTGAGTTCATTATTTAACCAACAGATTTACATATTTTCTCCACTGGCTAATGCTGTCTTTGTTCCTTGGGCCCAAGCCCTTTGTGCTTCCATTTGGAAGTACATTACTGACATTTACAAGCTCCCACAGAGGACTCAGTCAATTACTACCATAGATGCCCATTGTTCCAAGAGAGCTGACCTTTACCCCTAGACACCAATTAAAACCTATTGCTTCTTACTCCTGCCGTGCTTGCTGTAATTCTGGCTCAATTCCCAGTGTAACTGGTGGAAAGCATTCTTCTTTTTTGTCTTCTGATTTCTTTTCCCCAAACAAAAAGAGAGGGATTTGCCAATGAATATGTATACTTTCTCTGGAAGAAGAAAGAGCAGACCACCAGAGTTAACAACTTTTCAATTAAATGACCTTTTGTGTCAACATAAATGAAGACAGTAAATAAATAAAATGATTAGGAAAAATTGAGACATTGCCTGCAGATTTATCCCAGATTTGAATATCAGCAGAACTCTCCAATTACTTCTTGATGATGATTTGTTGCTAATTGCAGGGCTATTCTGCCCCAGGCAAAGATGGACCTGCTTGATGGCAAGCTGACAGATAAACCAAAGTCCCAGAGTATGTGAAGTCAGGCACTGAGCCCTCCACCTGTCAAATTATATGAGTTTCAGCACACCGCTAAGATGGTTGCCTTTTAGGTAAACCTCAGCTCCTTCTTGTAATCAAATGTCAGATCTGGACGTTTATAGCTAGAAGTAGTTTGTATGAAATCATATATGGTTATCATTGGAAGACTGGCATTTCTGACTGAGCAGTAGCCTTAAGATGTGCTAATTTAAGGAAACAAATACGGAAATGTTTTCAAAGGCACATCATCCCTTTGCTACTCTTTCCACTCTTTGCCTCTGTTTCCCCCTCCTTCTGTGTGCCAGAGGTATGATGCTCCTGACATTTTAACAAAATTGGAAGCCAAATTCTACCAAGCAAGTTATTTTGGTAGAAACAGTCATAGTACAAACACAGTGGCCCAGGAACAAGTCTGACTATACTCAGATTGAGACAAGAAGTCCTGATTTGCCAAAAGGAAATGGAGCTTGAAATTTGCCTTTCCCTGTTTGTTTTAAAATTTCAGACTAAGCAAGTTAAAGCTTAAAGGAAAGCACTGTCCTCTTCTTGTAGAAATAGACTCTTCCTCACACTCTTTATTCTGCACTGTTAGTGCAGACAACAAGACTGAAAGAATGCTGTTAATTCTTTGATTTGCAGAGAAAATGATACCTGAATTTTATGTATTATTCCCCCCTCTCCCCTCCTCCTTACTATTTGAAATTTCATAGACTTGAGATATTTGTAGGAGGGCTTCAGATTTCCCGAGAACCACAACATTTTGCTTTTCCCACCCCACAGTCCTTGGTGATGGGGACTGGGAGTGTGACATGGTGAGGGGAAGCCACCTGGCTCCCTAGAGGTCCAAGTCAGCATTTAATTAGCCAGTAGCCAAAGGAAAATAGTTAAGTACATTCAATAAAGTGCAGAAGATTATCAAACCCAAACGATTTGGTTCCATTTATTACAAATACAAAGTTTTGCCCAGGGTTCGTTATGTTCTTTCTGTACATACCAGACTCAGGGGAATTATAAAGAACTCTGGAAAAAATATGCAGGAGAGAGCAGTGTTGAATTGGATATTACCTATCTACAACTGCTTAGTTTGTTGCTTCTTTTAATTCCTTTCTTCCCTCTCTTCCTTCCTTCCTTCTTTCCAAAAGTCATTTATGTGAAAGAGGGAATAACACAACCGACCAACTTATATATTTACAGCATAGGATATTTTCAAGATGATTACCGAAATGTGTGTGTGTGAATGTGTAAGCATCTCATTCTTACAAAAATGCTGTGTGGTGGGGAAGAGAGCTTATGGCATTGCTGTTGTTTACCTGAGAACTCATTAGTGACTGGTGGTCATTAACCCAGGTCTTTACATGCCTGGTCTATGTTCCTTCCATCATAGTTTACTGTTTTCCAACACTGCTCCAGTTTTCTTATCTGAGGGGGCTACTTCTTACTAGTGTTCTTATGGCTAAGTGCTGATTCCTCTAAAGAACTTAGTAAAATTCATTTTAAATATGAATTATACAATCTCAAATAAAATGCAAAGCACACAGAACATGTAAGGGCAAACCATATGTTACATTTTAAGACTGCTTGTATAAAATCATTCAGCCTCCTGCTTATCATTTCATGATAACAGCCTTGACAGCTTTACAGGATAAAACTGATGCTTTTAGGAACAGGAAAAGTATTCCATATAGAAAGAGTCCCCCCAAAAAACTCATTTTAACTCCAGGTCACCATACTGGCTCCTAGGAAGAACTTGACAAATAATTGTTAATAAATGAATGACTAAATAAAATAATGGATGAATGAATAAATAAATAAAAGGAAGTTTGTGAATATTTTTTCTAATGTATGTCTGTGATTAGAATTGCCAACAGAAATCAGGATAGACTTTCAATAGCAGGAAGATGTCCAGAATGACCCTCCTAGTATTTTCAACTCTGTCATGCTATTCCTGTAACTGGACACTATGTTTTTATTCTGGCTTTGAGCTCTCCTGATGGCCTAGTAGACTGCCTCTATTTACTCATAATGCAGTGTACATTCATGTACTCTGCCTCCCCGCCCACCCCCCAAGGGAATGAATATCAGAAATGCATCTGTCCTACTCATGGCACCTGTGGCCAGTGGTATGAGGAACAATACAGCTGGACAATATCTGGTGCAAGGATCTGCGTAGAATTAGATTCCATTATCTTGAATGATGCTCCTCGGAGAAGTCACAACTGAGAAATGGTTGTTCCATCATGGCATGTGCATACTGGAGAGAACTTGCTCTTTCCCTTGTATGAGGGCACTTCACAAAGTTCATGGGAAATAGAATTAAAAGATAATATGAATCTTTCCATGATCTTTTTGAAGTACCTTCATTTAGCTTTTTATTCATGTACTCTGATTAGATCTTGTGGCTCCACCATTATATTTAATTTTTGAGATTTACCATCATTAAATCTTTAGGTTCTTGCTTTTCTGCCTTTTCTATAGGAGATACTCTTCCCTTTTAATTCCCTAGAAAAGAGATCCTCTTCTTCTAAGCAATTTTCTCTGTAGAAGTAGCAATATATATACATATGTATACACACACACAAACACATGCACATGACATTTACTCTGTGAAATATTGGAGACATGGGCTCTAGTACATAACGCCCACCTTTTTTTTCCCCTTTATTCTACATCACATGTATACAGGAAACAATTAAAACTATAGCAGGGAGAGATAAAAAGAGAAGTGTTAGAAAGGAAGTTGTTCACAACTAGACCTAATCTCTCTTTGCCTCTTAAGCCAAGTGGTGTTAGAAGTAACTCAGACTCACACTTTTCAAAACAAGAGACAGCAATGACTCCCGCTTCTCTAATCAGTGATAATAATAAACTGTAAGCTGTAAGACACACGTAACTGAAGTGTATTGAGAATATTCCCATACATGATGATAGTTGATGCAGAAAACAAAACAAAACTCTGAAGTCATCAGGATAAGTACTATAAACTGCATTTTAAAATTGAGGAAAGTAAGGCTCAGAGAGTTTGAGGCACTCATAGTTACCCAGCTGTGTCCTGCCCAGCTGTGGCCATTAGGTACCCATGTTTGCCCAGCTGTACCCCACTATGCTGTAACCAAGATCTCTGTCCAAATATCATACAGACCCAGCTGCAGCTGCACCTCAGCCTTGTCTAACACTGCAGTTGCCACACGCTGCTGTAAGAGAATTTTCCACTCTGCTTCTCTCCTACTGTAATTTTCCACCCTAAGATAAAGTCATAACCACATAAGATCATAAAATCATCCCTCTTTCCCTGTTGCAAAAACCCAGAAATGCAATAATGTAATAACAACAGCCCTGCTGTGTTTGGGGCTCAGCCTTTGTGACAGTAGTCCTCTGAGCCAGTGCCAGCACATCAATAAACTCTGCTTCCAGCCACAAGCCATGGTGTTTCCTGCCTCTCCCTGCAAGTTTGCAGTAACACACTACAACAGGTGGATTGTTCAGGCACTAGGATTTGACAACATGAAGATTTTCCCGAGCTTCTTGGTTAACATTCACATTCCCTACATATTAACTAAAGAGTATAATCTCCCTAGGGCCAAGGTTATTTTCCTTGGGGTGCATGAGAGATAATAGCATTTGCTCAATGAAGCAAGCAGGAAGAGTAATTCTCTTTTTTTAGCCATTTGTAGCAGAGTGCTGTAGCTTGAATGTTTTCATATCTTTGGCTTTCCCTGATATACATAAAAATCCTAATGATAAGTCCAGCTGCATTTCAGGGATTGGTGGAACAAAGTGGCCAAATGCCTGACTCTTGAGGTTCTTAAACCTCAGATTATATAAAATCTTGTAGGGAGCTTGTTGAAATGTTGATTCTGAGGCCTATTTTTCAGAAATTCTGGAAAATTTCTGAAAATCTGCTCTGAGAATCTGCATTTTAACAAGCAGGTGCCACCTTTCCATCTCCCCACAATTCTGCTTCACGTAGACCAAGTACTACACTTTACTGAAGAGAGGGAAGCTGCACTAACAGGAAGGTACCATTTTTCAATGAAACGCTTGGTTGCATTTTTCTTCATAAAAGTAAAATAAATAGGTAAGCCTGTTGGTGTTGGTGAGGCAAGGATAAAATATTGAAGTTATGTGTTTGGAACCAGCTGCCCTCTGCTGGACCATGGAAGTTTGATTTGAAATTAGACTGTTTCTCTCCATTTGTCCCTTTGACATAAAAACTTGGGTTCTTTACTTCTCTCCCAGAAAGACCAGAAATGTTTTGCATTTGACCACTGGGTGGGGTGAAGGTTAAAGAGCACATAGACATGGTCAGGGAGTCTTTAGGTTTAAAGGAAATGGGTATCCACACCCTCTAGGAGGGGATTAGGAAAGCCCAGGGTTCAGGCAGCTGTTGTCTTCTGCTCTTCTACCTACAGATGGAGTAAGTCGAGACTGGAATTAATTAATTCTTAATTGCTTCGTGGCATAGAATGCTGACTAGCATTTGAACTTTGCAGAGCCCTGGAATGCTACTATTATGGTATTTTCAAAGATATTTGTTAAGATCAGAACAAGGGCTTCTTGGAATTTTGTTTTTTGAAAGTTCCACTCCATTATTTCAGGGTTCTAAATTCATTCTTTTTGCACAGCAAGTGGCTCTGTCCTGGTATAAATCACAAGCATCCCACGCAGGCTTATGAGATACAAACTACTATTCAAAGAGCCCTTGAAAGAGAAACATGAAACAAAACAAAACAGAAAAAGCACAGATATTTTTAAACAACATATTTGGGAATAAATTCTAACATGTGTCATTATATGAAAGTTGAGCAAAGGGAGGTTATCACTGCTTTGAGTTTGGATGGATGAAAAGGTAGTTTTAAGGCAGCTTGGATGTGTGAGCTATTGCTTATCACTAAACTTAAGCCCTTCCCACCTCCTAAAGGAAAGAAAGATGCTATTAACCATGGACACTTTTTATTCCCCCACCACAATGCCTCTCCTCCCTTACCCACAAACACTAGATGTGCCTTAATGTGAAATAACAAAACAGAAAGGAAAAAAAAGGGGGGGGGGGACTCTTTTTTGAAGAGACACAGATAAATGCACAGAATAATGTTTTCTCACTTTAGTAGAGATCTGGGTGCTCATCTCAGCCTACCAAATTAATTCTGGAGATTTTATTCATAGTGAGGGAGAATCTATGAAGGCTGTAGAACTAATGGAGAATGGATGATCTGGATACCACTAGATGCCCCCTTTTCTAGTCCCTTCCTTTGTACTCAGAAGTTTAGCTCTCCTCTGCCCCAGCACTGCCAAAGCTCGACTGTCACTCAGATTCTTTTTGCAATTTGGCTGCCATGTCTTTCAAGATTGTGCAGTGACAAGTGGAATTGAACAGGGCTAGCAGACGGATCCTGGCGCAATGAGAGGGCCTTCCCAGGAGACCAGTGCAGATCGGATATTGCTGCCTTCTCAAAAGAGCAGCCTGGCTGCAGAACATCTCACCCAAGAAAAGAGTGAGTTCCTCTGTCCCTGGAACCTTCTTCATTTCTGACCTGGACCAGGCTTCATTTCTGACATCCAAATACTTGGAAGACCCTTGAAGTCCCACCACCACCACCAACATCAGAAAAAAAAAAAGGGAAAGAAAGAGAGAAGATGCCTCGGCTAGAAAAAGAATATGCAAAGACTGAATCTGGGTCTGATGACTTTCTTTGTATCCCACATCTTGTTTTCTTTACCACTGGCAATAAAACAGCAACTGCTTTGAGACCCTCTTGGCTTTTCTCTGAACAAGTTCAATATCTTTTTTATTTCCTTTTGCTCTTCTGGTTTGGCTTTAAAATTTTGTAGGAAAAGAGGAAGCAGTGTGACCACTATTATGCCACAGGGGGAAGGGGATATGGTAACTTCCTCCTACATGCATTTTTAGGCAATGCTGAAGTTTGGTTAAGACTGTGGCTCCTGGATGCAGCCAGTCTCTGCTCAAATCCCAGTCTCGGTGACAACAGTGGGTGATTTGGAGGATTTACTTTTTTATGCACTGGTGAAAATAGCATGGATGTGTGGTATAGGGAACATTAAATGAAATAACACATGCCAAACACCTGGCTAATGTCCTTGTGTACTAACTATGTGCTAGACACAGAGATTTTATTTAATAAAAGATTTTGCCTTTTCCAAACTCAATATTTATTGTATATTTCATTCTGATGTGCCTTGTCAAGAAAAACTAAAAGTGCAGTTGCAAAGGTAGAAAATCTTTTTCTTCACAGTCTTTTTCCATGGAAGATAGTATATACCTGATGTTGCAGGGAGCTTTTGCTGCAAGGGGCAAGTGGTCTTATTTAGGCAGATATGAACTAGTGGGACCAGTCTTCAAGAAAGTAAGGTCCAGAGAGGTTTGAACCATTTGTTCTGAGTTGCATGGTAGGTTGTGTTTCATTTCAGAACCAGTAGTAGAAGCCTGAACTCCTTATTCTATCTGGAAAATGGAGAAAATACTAATTCTTTTGCCTGTCAGGTTTACTAAAAGAGTAAAATGCAATAATGCAAAATATGTATGAACATATATTGATATTTGAATTCAGATGTCCAAGATAAAATTTATTATAATTATTTCCAAGACAACTCTTTGGGAAAATGTCACCATGGGGAAAGAGGGTGTGTTTCTATATGGACGAGGCATTATTTGAGATGTGGAGAAACATATAAATGGAAGAAAAACTGCAGGAAGCAGATTCCTGGAGGCTTATACCTTGTAGTCATTGTTTTGATCAGTTCCTCCAAACACGTGCAAGGCAATTGCCACCTCTACAGCAGAGGGAATTTCAGAAAGAGAACAAAGATCTCTAATTGGGATGAAAGCAGCAAAGTCTTCTTATTTTAATTACCACCCCAGCTAAAAAAGATATCCAATTACTTTGCCTTAAATATACTGTCCTCTAATGTAAATGCATAACCACACAGCTTTGGGTGCCATTTGTTCTTCATCAGTGAATACGGATAATGACACATATCCTATTAGATCATTGCATGGGAGTGAGAGAAAGGAAATTACAAAAACAAAAGGAAGTGCATTTATTGAGCTGAATTCATTATTTAAAAACTGCACTAATACCATGTAGAGGAAACTTGGGAAAAGGTGCAATTGATCCCAATAGGACAGGTTTTTGATGAACTCTTTGGGAGAGAAGAGGTGTGAGCTGAACCTTGGAAAATGGGAAGACTTTAAGAATACTTTGAAATTGTAAACTAATGGGAGAATCATTGCACAAGACAAGGGAGGCTATGGCAATTGTAGCCCACTGTATGTATTCTCCAAATGAATTCGCTCCAGAAACTGTTTTCACCCAAAAGTAGTTGGAGCTCAGTGGCTGGTGCATTACTGGCAGAGATGCCAAAGACCTCATGGGAAGAGGCTTTTTTACAAATGACCTGGTGCAATGCAATTACTTGGAATGGAAGCTGGCCAGGGCAATTGCTGTTAATATCACTACCTTTGCAGAAAGTTTCCAGGGAGCTTTAAGTGGACAGGATCTCTGTTTTACATCTCAGAGAAAAAAGTCTGCAAAACCACAGGCAGAAATCAGGAGACAAGAGAAATCACTTTTCTTGCATATATCTGCAATCTCAACATCAGAGCTCAAGGAGGAGGGGCAGGCAGTAGGGCCTTGGGGCTCTTGGAGGAGAGGTGTAATCCAGAGCGCCATTGTTCAGTCAATGAAACCATTTATTTTATCATGTCTTAAGTGCCATTTAAATGGAAGTTTACCTTTTCAAAAGCAGCAGCTTACCATTCAGTACTGCTATTTGGTCTCTATCCAGAAACAAACATTAGGAGGAAAAAGTTCTTTATCTGCAGTCCCTGCAGCCTCCTAGCTGATAGAATCCATCTGTCCCTGCTTCTTTCCTTTCTTCCTTCTTTCTTCAAAGCAGATCATCATGTTAGCAGAAAACTTTCTGAAAGCATTGTTAACCTACATTGCAGTACAAGCTAAGCAGCTACAGAAGTAATCTAAAAAGCAAGATGAGACAGAAAGGAAAAGCTAGTTGGGTTCCCCTGAGTTAATCTCATCATGCTAAATTGCAAAGAGAAGTAGGATGTTGAGCATATGTGCTTTTCTCCCATGCCTTTATTGATATTCTGTGGGAATTAAAATACTGAATCTCAGCTCCACTTATAGCATGATGGTAAGTGAGTGGGACAGGATGTTGAAAAGAGCCAAGCAATTATGCATTTGTCATGGGTAATAGGGAAGGTAGAGTTTTCTTCTTTATATGAAAGCCTTCCTCTCTCATCAAATGAGCTCCAGTCCCATAGGACTTTGGTGATGTCTAATTTGTAGTTTCAATATTATTCTGCATACCCAAGGGTAGAGGTTGCTCCATGAAGCACTCTTTACTTCCTATTGATCATTGTGATTGATAGTTATATATATAACCAGAAAAAAAAATGCCATACCAAGATGCCACATTGGCATATGCATCAGTTCTCTGATGGTGTGAGCTCAGTATTAGGAACTATGAATGGCAAGCCAGTCAACAGGCTAAGCAGCCTTAGGCGACTTGTCTAATTTTCCTGACATGTGGAAATAAAATACATAGCATCATAGGATCTTTTTATAAATGAGTTAAATGGTTAGTAACCTTAAGGTCTCATATAAATATCATGGGGTCCTTTCTACTTAACATATTCTAGTTCCTTTGATATCTTCTGCAGTCTGCTCTCTTTACTTGACCTTTACTTTGTAGTAATTTGCAACTGCTGGCTTTCTGCATGGGGGCCCTGAAGGTAATAGATTCCAAGCATTACAAGACAGGAGGTACCTCTTCAAGGAGTCAGTTAATCCTTTCCAATCTACCCAGTTAATTCCTTAACATCCTTATCAGGCTTTCTGTACTTATTTGATAATATCCTTTAATCTAACCAATTGATTTGTTATCTCTACACACCATTTTAGTTTAATTTTCAGCTATGATGTCTATTAGCAAGTGATTACAGTGAATGAACTTAAATGTTGCATATTGAGATAAAATACCTTTTTGAGTCCTTTGAAAAGCCTGGGGAGTGATAAATCCTTAGTGCTCAGGAAGGCTTAAAAGGTTACAACAATTAGATCCTAAGGTTGATACAAATGGTTTTGAAATATGATTTCTCATATTTATAGTTTGTGCATAATCTTAGGCCATCAGTGAAAGGGCATTCTAGAAATACTGAATAACTAGGAGCTAGTTTGCAGAAGTAAATATAAATGAATACCCTTTTTTATTGCACTTATATCCTATATAATATGTTCTCTATCTTTAGAAACAACGATATTCTTTCTAGGAGTACCTGCTTTAATTCTGAACACACTTCTGTGCCAGGGGTTGCTGTAATATATGTTCATTAAGAGATCCATATATTTCAATATTGCTTGTGGGTGCACAATGCTAGGCAATTTCTGTGCTCTAAGTGGATTTTCTAGATAACTGAAGCTTATCTTTACTTAAAAATATTTCAAAATTATATTGCATTCTTACCTTCATTACTAAAGTATTCCATATTTGTCATTGTTTTCATTTTATGAATTTTAGATATGTTATTATTTTCTGCAATTGTTGTGGTACAGAAATGGTATCTATTTATGTATTTACTGATTAAATTTAAGTTGTTCTTTCTTAAAATTTTGTTGTTGTTGTGGCTAACCTACTTTTCTTGCTTCTGTTTACCATGTGGGAAGAATTTGTCCTTGTATAAATACTTTCTTATAGCTATATTGTTAAAGTTTTCATTTTGCTACTTTTAATAAGGAATTCTCAAATCTGAAATGAGAAACAAATGAAATGTTTTATAGACTTAAAATTTGCAGCGATTGTATTTTGAGTTGGCTTCTATTTAAGGTGAAAATTTATGTGAACCTCTAAACTAGTGCCTTACATATTAAGCTGTAGCATTTCTCTGTTAAGGGGCCTTATTCTTACAGAATGTCATAAATTTTCCTGGCCTTGCTTTTGATTCCCATCCCATAAAACTTTCAGATGGTGGTATTTGTTCACCAGTTGCCTCACCAATGAAACTCTGGTTTGATTCACCCAAATTTCTAGGGTGCAGCTTTGCTAGACTGGTATCTACATTTGAAGTTTGATATCGGATCATCAGAATAGGGTTGCCCAGTGTACCTGAAGCAGAGAAAAAAATGTGTACCTTTTCATTTCTGAAACAAAGACACAAGGGGCCACCTTTCTGTGCCTACTTGCATCTCTCCTTTTGCCTCCAAAGTAGATGACTAAGCCTGGCAGAGGTAAGCCTTGCTTCCCCCAGTGTGGCATTCCTAGGTTGTGTAAGGCCCTTCTGTTGAAGAAGTAATGTGACCCAAAGTCACACCCCATTCCTCTACCTGGCAAAGAACAGGGTGACTTCGTGTGGTTTCTCCTCTGGGGTGGAGATGATAGAACTTGAAAGGATAGTATAAAATAGAGAGGAGTAAAATCCTACCTCGGGTTAACAAATTGCTTTTAGACCACTCAGCAATATTTGTTAAGGTTTTATGGTCCTGTTCCAAGCCCCCAGCTCTGTCTCCAACCTGACCATATTTATTAGTCCATTTCATGATGCTATAACAGAATATTTGAAACTTGGTAATTTATAAAGAACAGAGGTTTATTTGCTTACAATTCTGGGACAGCCGCATCTGGCATGAGCCACAGGCTGCTTCTACTCATGGTAGAAAGCAGCAGGCAGCCATCGGGTACAAGTAGATCACATGGCGAGAGGAAGCGAGAGAGAGAGAGAGAGAGAGAGAGAGAGAGAGAGAGAGGATGTGCCATGGTCTTTTTAAATAACCAGCTCATGGTGGGAATTAATAGAATGAGAACTCACCCACTACCCCCACCCTCCAGGGAGAGCATTAATCCATTCATGAGGGATCTGCCCCCATGATTCAAACAGCTCCCAACACTGCCACATTGGAGATTAGATTTCCACATGAGTTTTGGGGGGACAATAACATCCAAACTCTATCACCATGCTCTTTAGTTGATTAATCCAGCACCGTTTGAGCAGATATCTATAAGTGTGAGGCAATATCCTAGGCACAGGATAAGATGGGCATGATACATCTTCTCCATAGTTTCCAATGTAGTGGAAAATGCATATTATATAGTAAATGTTTGATTTCTAAGGGTTAAGACAGGTAAGAGGCAGGGTTCCTTAAAAGCCCATGAAAGGAGTATCTGGCCCAGATTTAAGGTAGGCAAACAATTGGGAAAGATATTCCAGAGGACCGTGACCTCTAAATGGGATTAAGAAAAAAAATAAGAATTAGCCTATGCTTAAAGGAGGTTGGGAAAGTATGTCTGGTTGAGCAAACAGCAGAAAGGAGAATCCACAGGCTCACAGACTGATCACGAGGGTAAGTTAGAATTGTGGATCGGGGAACTAAAGTTATGCAAGGCTGAAGAGGGAGGCAGGAGTCAGATCATAAAAGGTTTATATTCCATGCTGAGGAGGTGAATACTGTGCTGAAAGGGACAGGAATGCATTGGAAATTAGAAGAAGAAAATGGACATGTACAGATGTTCATTTTGGAGAGTCAGAGAGGGGCAGGCATGGAGGCAGTCCAAGTATTCAGGAGCCCAATGCAGCAACCTCTGAAAGAGAGGATACATTTAGGTTTACCAGGCTACTGACTTTGAGAGAAAGAAATTAGCAAATGAAACCTACTACCTAGTGTGAACACCAGGCCAAGTCTACATTATCCAGCCTGAATGAGACACAGAGAAATACCTATAATGGAAGTCATTCAGTTGGAACCAGGCAGTTGATCAAAGAGTGTAAGTTCAAGCATATTGATATATGAAAACTTGAGGTTCAGGAAAATCAGAAATAAAATTACCATGATTATGTTCAGTAAAGTCCTGGTGTAAAAGCCTAAAAGGCAGGTGAAGTCTGTACCCTAGAGAATTTCAAGAATTCCCATCTTCATACATTATCATTCAGAAATTCAGAAACGAACACCCCTTTTCCTATTGATACAACCTAAAGTTTACTCAGAGGCTTCTGTGGAAGGATTTTGCTTTGGTGATTTAAACCTGAATTCCCCTGAATTTGAGAATACTACTACTTGATCTTAGATTTCAGAGGAATTTCAGGGATATCTGTAGATGTTTTGCTTTTCTAGAACAAAGTTCTTTTACATTTTTGGGTGCGTGTAACCAGCATATCTTTCATCCATCTCTTGTCCCAAAAGACACTCAAGAAACATGCAAACTGGATCCATCATTTCACTGACCTAGAAGTTTCTCCTTCTCAAGCAATGTTTACAGATGTCCAAATTTTAAAACATAATTCTCCATTGTCTGCTCTGAAAAGCAACATTTCACTATAAATTTTCCCCAAGAGCACAAGATTAATTATTTCCACACACAGTTATTAATTATGTGTCCAAACTGCAACTGATATGGCAACTAGCCAAATTAGTCCCCGGGCACGTGGTCCTGTTTTTTGAATAGGAAGAGCTTTTCTTTGATACAACAGTTATGACAAGGACGTTTTACTTTTTCTCCCATCAATTTGTTTAGATTACCTGTGCCTTGCCGAATGGACTTCCTATTTCTAATGAAACACTCAGGTTTTGAAGTGCCTTTCTTTTTTTGATGCTATCCTCACAAATTGGCCCCATATCCTCCTCGAATTTAACCTGTAAGGTAGGCTGATTGTTAAATGGTTGCATGTCAGTTTCACTCACACGAGTCATCTGTACAGTAGATGTTTGGCAATTTAGGTATGAGAAATGTCCTTGTAGAAATCAACTGTAATAGGAAACTTGCCCCAGCAATTCTCCGCTGCGAGCCTGGATCGGGAGGCAGGAAAAAGATGTATCCATCTCATCGAGTCCCTTGACTGTTAAGCTTCCGACAGACGCTGCATTCGGAACCTCTTTTATCGGGTGTTCATAACTTTCAGAGAATGTTCTACGTTCCCTGCATTATTCGCATCAATCAATAAACAATACGCAAGCTGGAGAGAGGCCAAAATGTGTCATTGAGATAATGAGGCTTAAAGAGCTGATAGATGCTGGCAAGGAGATACTGAGCAATACCAGTACCCAGTCAGCTTAGATTCCAACAACCTGTAGACATGCTATCAAGAGGACAGAATCTAACTGGTCAACTGTACAAAGTATTGTGAGAACGAAAACTAGTGCTGGGCATCACAAAGATTGTGTATGTTTCTTGCATGTGCCTATGTAGACGAACGATTGTTGGCTTAAAAAGTAGCCTCTTAATAAATACCTAAGTGTGGTGAGGTGCCCTGAGTTTGCATATTTACCCACTATTCCACAATTTCCAAATAAGTGCACATTCCTATTATAATGTAATATATACTTCTTTGTGAAGGTATGGGTATTTAGGGGGTAAAATTGTGTTATAAATCTGTTTCATCAAGGATATCACCCATATTCTTTTTTTATTTTTTTTTTATTGCAACATAGTTGAATGTACATATCTTTTTTGTGGCAGAGTAATATTCCATTGTATAAATATACCACATTTTCCTTATCCAGTCATCTGATGATGGACATCTTGAACCATGAATTTCATCTACTGGTACATGGGTGAAGCTACTTCCTTTAAATCTCCCAAGCTCACTGATTTTGCTTTGGTGGTCAGAGGTCTGGGCCCAGGTCTGTGTTCCAGGTTGGCTTCAACATAGTTTGGAGATACAGAGGCTATCACATGTGATCAGATGAAAAGAGAAGGGGCCCAGTCTTCCTTGTCTTCCCTGAGTGAAGGGTGGTTCCTTCTTTCCTTCCAGCATGTGCATTCAAACCAGCATTTTAATGCAGATTTTTTTAATTGTATAAAGTCTAATTTTGCTAAGGATCCATTCCATTGTACATGCTTTTCTCTACCTTCTCTACATGCAGACATTCCATGAAACCAAGCTTACCTTATTTCCCTCATACCATGATTGCACTATCTTTAAACATTTCTTTTGACTGTGTACTTTTACAACATTTACACTCTGTTTGGGACTTTATCTTTACCCTCAAGATGCTTACTTTCTATTTTAGAAGATATGATTGGATTGACATTTTAGAGGATATGGCTGGTTTTTTAGAGGATATGATATTTAGTAAAGGAACTGATAATATAGGACAGTGGCTTAGGAATTTATATTTCTCATGTGCCTGACCAAGTGACTTGAACTTTGAAAATAAAAGTGCTTAATAAATGCTTACAAATTCAAGACAAAGCCATATAGCACGACAGGTGAAAACACTGATGCTGGGGCTAAGCTGTCTGCATTGAATCCTGGTTTTGCTACTTATTATCTGTGTAATGTAGGGCTAGTCACGCAACCTTTCCCTGTGACTCAGTGTACTAATCTGGAGAATGGTAATACTAACAGTACTCGCCCAATAGAATTATTGGCTTATATGAGTTAATATATACAAAGACCTTAAAATGGGTCCTAGCACTTAGTAGGGACTATTATTTGTCATTAATGTGATGTTTTATGAATTAGTAAATTAACAAAATTATAGACTAGTTATGGTTAGTCTGTAAAGCACATATAAGGATTTAGTTTAATGCCCCAAACAATACTATTTAGAGACTCTCCCTCTCCTTCTCTTTCCTTTCATCCCTATTCTTTGTCCTTCCTTATTTTCCTTTCCCTTTCTCCCTTGTTCGTCCTGCTCTCCTTGAAATTATGAACAGTAGCATGTACATTATGTAATGTGACAATATACAAATATTAATTGTTCATCTATATATTTAATGAGTTACTTTATGAATAAGTTATCATAAAATGCAAAGATAGTTTACTATCCATTCAGTCACCAAGCACTGATTAACAACTTACTATGTAGAAAGCCCTAGACATAGTAAACCAAAGATGAAAGATTCGGTGTCTGATATCAATACTCTAATCTGGTAGAGGAGATACACAAATACAGAAACAACAACATAAAGTAATTTACTTTGGGATAGCCTTATGTCCAGGACTCTTTTGTAGGACTAAAGAGGGTCACCTGACCCAGCCTGCTGAAGGCATGGGAAATTTTCTGTTTCTTCTCAAGACTGACCTAGAACCTATATACTTTTTGGCCCATCCATCTGTCATACTAGTGGTTCATTGGTGAACTGCAACAGGTAGCCACAGTAACCCCTTGTACAAGGGTACTTCAAAAAGTGCATGAAAAAATAGAGTTAAAAGGTAATACAAATCTTTTTGTGCACTTTTTGGACTACTCTCATGTATGATTTTGTACACAATCCTAGAAATGTTGTGAAACACAGAGATATCAGCCTTCAGGAAGTTTTGTGTTCATATGTTGGTTTTATATTAATATTGTCTAGGGAATACTTTTTTATTTTTCAGAACAATTCGCAGAATTGAGCGATAACTTTACATGTTGGGTGAGTCCTGCTGGTGCATTTGATTATTTACTAATAGATCATTATTTCTTGCTTGAGATTGAAACTGTAGCTTAGAGCTAAAGTGTTAGAAGACACCTGTCACTATAGGTCAGTTACAAATGAGACAATATATCCAGTTGTCATGGTGCATCAAAATTAGAAGCACAGTGTCTCTAAGTTGCAAAAAAATAGGGCAGGCAGACAATTCTGATTCCCTGTAATAGGTCCTGCTTGATCTCTACATCCAGATGTTACATTTGTGGAAACACATGTAATAGTTCTACTTTCAGTCATATAGGTCCACTCCTGAATCTAAGCATGCTAGGCTTTCTTGGAAGACATGGAAGAATAAAGTAGCAAAATGCATTTCCACTTTTAAGACCCTTAAGAAATGGTACTTCATATTTCAAGGAAAGGTCAAGTCAACTTTTTGTGTAAAGTTACTTTAGTTCTCAGCCCATGTGTGCCCACTGTTCTTTTCATTTTGTTTATTTATGTATTTATTTTTATTTTGGAGGATTGTGTGAGTTAGCTTTGCTTTCTACATCCTTGTGCCACTCTGGGATGTGCCGCTTCCCTGGGTGCCCAGACTGCACAATCAGAGCCCCAGCCTGCAAAAGCCATCAGATGGAAGCGGCTGGCAGCATGGACTGAAGGTAGTAAAAGTAAATTGGTACATCTGCTGGGGCTGGTGTAGACACATAACACATACTGGATAATATTCAAATTGATGTTTTACCCCAAGGGTGGTTGAAAGGGTTTTGTTTTGCATGTTTTTCAGCAGACCTGGTTTAAAAATTCATGGATGCACCTGGAGGTTTTTCCTACCCTCTGTTTTTCACATATTCTGGCACAGCCAAAAACCTCCTCAGCAAGAGACTAAATTGGAATAGGGTTGTATTCTGAGCTTAGAAGAAAATCTGTGCAGTTTTCATGAAAATCACCCAAGTATACATGTTGAACTGAAAAGAGGGGGTATTTTTCAGGTCAAGATTCCCACAAGTTAACAGTATCATGCAGTTTATTTTTCAATCAGTCTCGGAGAAAAACATTCTTAAGCCAAATGATATATTTGAAAAAATAGATATTTGGGTTAGATCCCATTGCCCATGAATTCCAAAATGCTTGGAGGTGTTCGAAGCACTATATGCATAAAAAAAGAGCCAGTGCAAAATGGCACTGTTTTCCCCAGTAGATAATCTTGCAGAATCTCTTAAAGATGATAGATTGGTGAGAAAAGTGGTTGTTATCCTATCTGAGAAAGGTGCTATCTCTTCTAGCTAAGATTTATTCTTAAGATTTTTGTTCAACCATGGATGAGCTAAATTAAATTTTGTTAGGATCCAGGAAACTCAGTTACTCAGTTTCAAATCAGTTAATCAGTAAAAATTTCTATTTCCCAAGCTCGTCACTCACTTTCTCTCTCTCTTCCCTGGGAAAAGTGAACAAAGATATTTAGCCTCAAGGCTGACTTTAATAAACGAAGTGACCTTTACGTTTTAGCTCAAAGAAGTAAAAATAATCTTATAGGTATCACTGGCAATTGAGTCTTGGTGGGTTGGAGCTTATAAGTATAATGCAGCAGTAGAAGAACTTGCCTTCGTGAGAAAAAAAACCAAATTTGATCAAAGGACTGGTGAGAAATGCTGCATGTCAAGAAGATCTACATCTTCTTGAAGATTTGCAACCTCAGATTTAGAAGTGTGCTGAAGTTTCAGTAACTTAAAACTCCCACTGAACACAGACTTTCTGTGTGCTATGTCCTTGTTACCATAGGTTTACCTTGATTTCAGAAAATCAGAACTGTAAAGGAAGAAAATCTGAACATGTGGATGTAGAAATTCTTCACTTTACACAAAGAAATAGCAAAGGTTTCTTTTAAATAGCACCCTGCCCTTGTACATTTTGCTGAGAGCAAAATCTAAGACTCAAATGCCAGGATCCAGTGTCACAAGAAGTGTCACAAGAAGATCAGTTAAAAATGAAAAATGGAACTTTTAATTTATTTATTTACTTATTTTTTTGGTGGCTGGCCGGTACAGGGATCCTAACCCTTGGCCTTGGCGTTACCCTGCTCAACCAACTGAACTAAGCAGCCAGCCAAAAATGACATTTTTTTTTTTGGGAAATGTAATATCATTTATAGGAATATAGGATTTTATTCACTGAAATTTGATTTGATCATAACCTCACAAGAATATCTTTTTCACACCAGAGAAATCACATAATGTTTAAACTGAAAGGGACACTAGAAACTATTTTTCTGTTCCAAGCCTGCATTTTATGATAATGAAACTTGGGCTCACAGAGGTTACATGACTTTTTCAATGTCACAGAACTAGACAGTGGCAGAAATAGACCCCATATCCCATTCCTCTGCATACTGCCTCTCCCTATTGCCTCACAGGAAGTTCATCCACCTTTACAGAATATTCCTATTTGGAAAACTGGACCTTTTTCCTAATCCTATAGTTGTAGCAAAGTTTCTTAGTTTAATCATGTTGGATAACTTCAGCATATGTAGCAAACACCTTGGTCCCCATAAATACCAAGGATAACAGAAAAGTCTGCTAATCGGAGAGCTCAGAATGATGTGGATTTGATTATTTCTCCTAACAAGAGGGGTCATTCAAGCCAGAGCTTCTTATCACTCTTTCAGCTAGCAACATCACATCACCTGGTCTAGTCCTCAGTGTTCCCATTCTTATTATTTTTGTCTTGTACTCACAGGTAAATGTGAAAATCTGAATTTGATCTAAAGCCACAAAAATACTAGATCCATTTGTAAGAGTGAATTAACAACTGCTAAGTATCTGCTATTAGGCAGAAATGTATGTAGTCAATCATTAGTTCCCCAAATATATTCCTCAGAACCTTAATTCTCTAGAAGCTTTGCAAACAGAAGTGGATTTGTTACCGAGCAAGGACTTGCTGCCCGATGAGCACAGAAGCCAATAGTACCGCACCAGTTTTTGAGAAAAGAAAAGGTTTTATTGCAAGGTCAACTGAGAAGGAGACAGGAGGCAACACTCAAATCTGTTTCCTCGATCCAGAGCAGGTTTTAAGGGGTACTGGACAAAAGCGGATTGTCTAGTTCTGAATCAGCCCGTATAAGGTAATGAAACCGCCAGATACTGGATCTGGCTTGTTGAAGGATCTCTTCCTACATGAAAGGCTTCGGTGGTTAAATTTCTAGGTTTTTAGTTTTGTAGAAATAAGGTTTTTTGTTTCTGTGGTGCTTGAGATCATCTGGAGGGCAAGGTCCTTCTCTCTGCACATGCTCAGCCTACCTCCTGCAAGACAACTTGTAAAACAACTTGAGATGGGGAAATAGGCCCAGTTTCAGTAGTTTTAGGTGGTTTTAGATTCTATCTTTGAATACCTTTGACAAATGTACCTCTCTCCTTTTGCTTCAGGGTGCACACATAAGAGACTTTAGTAAACCAAAGGAAGCTTTTTGTTTTTCTTTATTCTGGTATTCATGAAATTTATAGAACTATTGTACCTTTATGGTGTTATAACTATTAATTTCAATTTCACTTAGAAAATGCTGTGCTTGTTGCTTCAGCTCCATGTAGTCATAGTAAACACCTACTCTGTGAATTGGCATTGTTAGTCCCATTTCATAGCTACAGAAATAAAAAAAAAATCAGACATAGTTAGTAAGTAATTCCCCAAGGTCACCTGTCTGGGCAGAACTGGGACTCTGTGATCTTAGCTTTTACAGGGATCTCAGCTCAAATAACTGTTGGCTTGCCCAGGTAATTGTGGATAAGTGAAGTGACTGAGGATGATTTGGGTGCAGGCACTTATTCCAAGAAAATAAAAAATGAGAGTGAGCATATGAATTGTGGGACATGAGGAATATGACCAATGTTTAATGTGCTCTTTGCCTCTCAATCTGCTGTTTATTACCACATTTTGAACAGAAACAAGTATTCAATATTTATCTTTATTTTAGCTCACAATTGATGGGGTTTTTTTTTGCCCTTATATTAATGAAAAATGCCTACCGAGGCTCGCTATTAGTGTTGAGAAGATAACAGGATGGTGTGGACTGTGGTAAACTGGAAAGAATATGACCTCTATATAGTGCATAGTAGCCCTAAAGCTTGTGTTGATTACAGCCCTATGAGAATGCCCAGCACACCTGGATGTGATTGGAAAATCTTCTGATAAACAGTGCTTTTTGGGCCAACATTATCTATATCTACATATGGGTGCTGGTCAAAGTCAGCCTGTGGACCATGGGATTTTAATGTCTGCATATCACTATCTATTTGCCAAGGAAAAAAGTTTCTCACTGAAATCATTCTTTTTAGCACGATGGCTTGATGTGCGGCAATTCCACATTCTGCAGCTTGAGGAATCTGTTGAACATTGAAAAGGCACATGTCCTCACTTACATTGGCAAGTGTTAAATTGGGGAGACATATGTATTCTTTATTCTCCCCTCCTGCTAGATCCTTGAAGAGTGTTGGTTGTCAGACTCAGCTTTAATTTTCCAAGTTGGTATGCTTTGGAAAAATATTTTCAGAATCTCCAGTACTTATAAATTTGGCTAAAAATAACTATAAAGTGTGTTGGAATCCTGTTGGATATATTTTAGGCAATGCTTAACCAGTAATCTGCCCAGCTTTAGAAATATTTTTATGTGGCCTAAGATTGTCATTGTGTGTTTCTGAAACACTTCCCTCAGCTGCCCATTGTAATAATTTCTGAAGTGAGCTCCCTGTGCTCATATTCTCTTGTCTTTAATAAACCTCTATATTGCCTCTATACTGATCATCTTAAATGATCTATAGTCTTTCTATGTCACTGCTTAAAAATCTTGATTCTAAAGGGGTGGCTCAGAATAAATAGGTTCTATTTCTATTTCTATCAAAATTCCTTTGCATGGGTGGTAAAGCTCTTTAAACTTGCCTGTAGACTGCTTTGCCTAACTTGTGCCACAATGAGAAACTTGACGTTACTCGAACATGCTCACACTTCTCTGTTCATGCACATGTGAATCCTCTGTCATGAAATCCTTCCCACCCCTTCTTTTAAACACCTACACATCATTCAAAACCCATTTAGTGTCAGGCAATCTGTGGTTCTTGCCCTCATTACAACAGCAGAAAAAAGAAGTGCTTTTCTGTGTTCCTGCAAAACTTTATACATGTCAATAGCTCTACAACTGTACTTCTTGCATTGAATTGTATCTATTATTTCTGTGTTGCTACCTATTGCAGTAAGGTGTCTAGTGTCTCATTCATCATTAAATCCCCAGCCTTAAGCACAGGGACTGTCTTTTAGTGCCAAAACTACTTAAGTAAATTAGAGGAAAAGAAAGACGAAATGAGCAGTCGAGTGATGAACATCTGGCCATCTCACAAAAGGTGAAAAATTCCTCTCAAAAACACTCTATATTCCAAAAGTTATGCTTTTCTATTTGTTCTTGGAGTGTCTGAAAAAGAATTATCAGAAATTTAATTTTTGAGCATATCTCTATCATTTTATTGAAATATCTTATAGAAAAGTTGGATTATAAGGTTCCATTTAATGCCTCACTTATGAACTGAATGTGAATTGTGTCAAAGAGGGAATTTCTCTTTATTTTACATTTTCTCTTGTGTTTTAGACAAACTTTAAAATATTGGTTGACAACCACTCTAAGCTCATGCTTGCTAGTTAGAGGACCTGCTTGTTATGTGGTCTGTGGGTTAGAGTGCAGGCCTGGGAGCCAGGTGCTTGGGCGTGAGCCATAGAAATGCCAAGGGTGCTCCGGAATTATCTCGGATAAATTATTGTGGCCCTCCATGCCTAATTTCACTCTCTTGAGGTTTGCTTCAGTTTCCAGCTGGGATTTCCAATTAACATTTATAAAGTGCTGTGTAATGCTTAAATGAAAAATATCATGTGAGTAAAGAATCTTCTTAAATAGCAGTTTAACAAATTTGTGTTTCTTGTGCAATTAACAATTTTTTAACATCTTCCAATTTGTGATAAATGAGTGACAAGAAAAGTTTGTCTATTAATTGATAACATAGTAGAAAATGAAGTAATAATGTTTTTCTGCTGCTCCTTCTCATTACTGAAACGTTGTGCAGTTTAGAGTTTCTAATCTTTTAATTGTCTTCACGCTTGAAATACTTACCTGGTGTCTCCCCTGTGTATGTGTGTATAATATGTGCAGAATAATTCTTTATTGCCTTGTCCCAGAAACATAGATGAAGAGAGAAAATGTCATAAACAGACTTATAAGTAGACTATGAAGTAGGAATGATAATTTTTATAAATCAATAAGGAAAAGGAAAATAACTATAATTTAAAATGGAGAGAGAATGTGAACTGGCAATCTAGAAAATGAGGCTATTCAAGTGACAAGAGGAAGAAAGGGAAGGAGGAAGGAAGGAAAAAATTCACTATCATTAGGAGCAAAAGCAATGTGTACTGACCCAAAATACATTTTCCACAGCGATCTTAGGAAACATTTAAGAGGAGAAATAAAAACTCATGTCGGTGATAGGCACTTTCAAAGTCCCAGCCAACAAACAATAAATTAGTACTTCCTTTCTCTGAAAGACATTTGGTAGCATGTGTCAAATGCAATCACAAAATTTATATTCTCTGATCCATAAATTTCACTTCTAGAAAATTACTTGAAGAAATAATAATTGATGTGCAGAAATATTCATCTGTATGAGATCTTAAGATTATATTAGTGAAAATTAGCAACCTTCTGATAAGAGATTAATTACATAGTGGCAGATCCATACAGTCAAATTTTATGTAGCCAATAAAAAATAATAATACAGAAGAATATTTAATAGCTTCAAAAATGTTTGCAGTGTTGTTTTAAAATAGGGAAAGCAGGTTAAAAAGTAGAAAGTGCTATGTGACACTCTCTCACTATAAATTTCTCTCTGTCTCTCTCGCTTCACCGCACTAATATATGTGTGTTATGTATATGTGTGAGTAACTATACATGAACAGAAACAAAGACAGAGAAAACAAATGTCAAAATGTTAGTAATCGTCTCTGCATAGTGATGTTTGAGTAATTTTTCTTTTCTTTTTTCTGTGTACTTTTTTGGGCCATTTTCTGAACATTTCTGTAATGAATACATGTTAATTCTTGCTCATATCTGAACACAATTACTACACTTTAAAGTAACCAAGATGAATACACTGAAGGGACCAAAGTTATTGTATCTTTGACATAGACATTTATAGTTAGTAAAAGCTGGATACCTGACAAGTGGCTTAAAGAACTCCCCAGTGCCAAGACTAAGCTGCAGCCCAACAATAAAAATGTGGCCATCAGAAAATGGCAAAATGGGATGATCAAGATATTTAAGTGAGGTTTCTAGAAAAAAACAAATTGGTGTTGACACGTTTTGCTTTAAAAAATAATTTTCAAATAATATTGCTTATCTGGAAAACAACTTTTGGGAGAAATTCTCTGATGGTGCCAGATAAATAAATATTCCTATTGTTATGATGACCAAATAATTTTCATCCAAACCATACATACTTGAGTGTCAGTAATAGTATTTTTGATGGTGAAATAGGAGTACATTAGGACTTTCCAGGGCAAAGTATGACATATGTTCACCCTATTTATGATGTGTTCAAAGAAAGCAAAACTGTCTTTCTTATGGTCAAGGGAAATCTGATTCAAGATCAGCCAACTTTTTAAGTAATTATGGGCTTATTCAACCCCGCATGAATATAAACCTTGGTCTGAAAATGCTTTTGTATAGTCACAAAATAGAATTGACACTTTTATAATTGGTTTGCATGATAGTGCCTTGATTAGAAATCATTCTGATTGTCAAGGATCCTAACCTTTGAACAATTGTGGTGACTAGCTACATAAGAGGTTTTAGCCCAAATACATAAAAGATCATTTCCTTTGCAAAGGTTTCATGAAGGCAACATTTTTGTTCCTTTTGAACACAAATTACTTTTATCAGGGTGCTGAGAAATATCACTAAAGTCAAGAGAGCCGACTTTGTGGTTATTTTCTTAAAGTACAGATTCCCCGTTGTTAAGAACTTCAAGCAGATGAGTGTATTGAGCTACACAGCAGAATGCAAATAAAATTTTAAAAATAAAATAAAAATGTTGGATGGTTTACATGGGCTTGGACATAATAAAAATTGAACTTGCTGTATCTTTCTGGGACACATTTACCATTCAGCCATTCACCTTCAGACCCAAATGGTCTTTTCTTATTGTTGTTGGCCCAAGGCTACCTAAAAGTCAGTAGGTTTATTTTAAGATTCACTGTTCAGAATGAGGAGAATACTAAGTATCCCATTTTTAATTGCTAGGTTATGTTGTAATTGATAGTGGTGCTTTTGTTGTGAACACAAAGAGACAAGGACTATTTTGCCCTTAAGAAACCCATTTTTATGGTATTAGACCCTCAATTAAATGATGGGATTGTAATGCCTAGATATAGTCTCTCTTAAAGAGACTATATCTTAAAGAGTTACTTATGAATACTTTAATGAACATTTAACAGATCTATCCTTCTATAATTTAATCTGGGTAATTTATGCACCCTGAAAATCCTGAATTTTCTTGACTTTGGTTTTCTTTATGTTTCTATGAGTGACTAAAAATACAATTCATTTGATCTTCAGTAAATACATTCACCTTGAATTGATACCAGATTAAGAATTTACAACCTTCAAAATTTTAAGGTAACAGAGCTATTTCATAGCAGAAACCAAATGAAAAATGTGACAACCTCAAGATATCTCAAGTATGCTATGATTATGAGGACCTTGTTATTCACATTGAATACAATAATAACAACTTTTTATCATATCTCATTTTTAAAAAAAGTATAAGTGACAAGTTGTACAGAAAGTAGTTGTGGTCACATGTCTCCAATCTGGCTGCCATCAATCCTTCCCCTCCCTGCATATGTGTGTGTGTGTGTGTGTGTGTGTGCGTGCGCATGTGTGTGTGGTTGTGTGTGCGCTCTTCCTCCCTTGACAGGTGGAGTCTGTTTTTTCTCTTCCTATCAGATATGGCCCAGAATTGGTGACTTGTTTGACCAATAGAATATGGCAGAGTTGATGTCCTGGAATTTTGAGGGTAGCTCATTAGAAGCCTTGTACCTTCTACTTGAGTCCTTTGGAATGCTTGATCTTGGAACACTCACACTGAAGGAAGGCAGCCACTATTTAAGAAGTTCAACTACCATGAAACTGCAATGCTATGTGATATTCAGCTGGATGGAGGGGTCCTGGAGGATGAGATGCCACACAGGGAGAAAGAGAGATGCCAAGGCCAGATACCAGATACGTGTGTGAAGAAGCCGTCTTGGAAGTGGAACGTCCAGCAGTAGCCACCAGAGTTGACATCATGTGGATCTGAGATGAGCTACTCAACTGAGCTCTTCCAAAATTCCTGATCTACAAAATCATGAACAGAACAGAATGCTTGTTTTAAGCCCCTGTTCTGAGGAAGTTTGTTATGGAACAATACATACATGGAACAGAGGTCCTTTTCTCTCTAATATGCTATACCAATTCTATTGCTTCGGAGAGATGTATTTTGAGATAGAATTAGCCCAAGATACAGAACTGCCTAGAAAACACAATCATGGGGGGAAAAATCATCTCCATAAAATACTGCACTACTACATCGCCTGCTCTTGTGAAAGGAAAATTTAAAAGGAGGGGAAAAAAAGCAGCAGCTAATGTGATTATACTCTGGGTATGCCGAATAAGCACATTCACCCTTTTTTGTCTCCCAAAACAAATTGAGATGATAGATGTCTGTCATTAAATAATTGAAGAAAGAAGGAAAAATTTACATGAGATAGACTTCCTTGTTAACAGGAGGAACTTCTTCCTAAATAATCCCTCTTAACCCCATCTTCCTGAGAACTCTGCAGTGGAGCTGCAGAGGTGATTCTCACTTCAATAATCTGCAAATTCTGCTTGAGAGAAACCCTTGGTAGTCTCCATAGTCTTTTCAGGAAAGCCTTAATAGCCAAATGCATTAGCAAGGTCTCATGTGGCTGAGGCTTCATTAATCTTTCCCAGTACACTCTGGTATATTTGCCACTTTACCATGAACCATTAATATAAAGAAGTAAAACTACAACATACTTGTCAGGATGATGATACAAATAGAGCAAGGGACAAGGGACGTGGGTACGTTATGTTCACTAATTTTTAGAAGGGATTTATTCCTATGGGCTTTTCTTTTTGTTTTCCTGACTTTCAACTTGACACACTCTCAAACTCTAAAATCAAGTGCACAGCTTAGAGATTGTACCAAAAATGAGTTTTCCTCACCTAAACAAATCTTAAAATGTAGTGATAGCTTCTTTTTCTTGTGCTCTCTTCCTCCCCACCCGCTTTTCTTTATCTTTTCCAGTGGGATAGGAGATTTCTTATCATTAAATGAACATCATTTCTTGTAAAGTTTCTCATGAGCAAAGAAGATGAATGTCCATTTCTCCCAGTATCACTGCTGCTTCTGATAGTAGCTAACATTTTAAAATGATTTAACCTTTTGGCATTTATAGGTCTTTGGGGATTTAAGAGAGAAGTTATTCTGGGACTTGTAATGACCATGGAAGTGTTTTCTGATTGAGTTTGAGCAGAGGCTATGGAATAATGCTGGGATTTTTAAAGCAGCTCAAATATTCTCAAGGTATTTAATCAGTTTCTACAGAGACTGCAATAATAAAAATGTCCCTTGAATTTGTATATCATTCTTTCCCTCTAGAACACCAGGTTTTTAAGCCGGATGACTCAACGCTAAGCAGTAATGAATATTCTATATTCCCTACTGTCACCTCAGTATGATAATATCTATTTCTCTAGCAAAATGATTCTACTTTTTTAAGATGTCAATTACACATAGGATACATTTATTAGGAAAACAGTTACATTGTAATGAACCTTATTGATTTTAGCATAAGTTTCTCCAGGAACTAGCATGTTGGGAAATGATTGTTTCACTGTCTTATACTATCATAAGATGAGAGCTTTTTTGCCCATTTCTACCCTTCTTTTTCCATCCATTTTTTATCACAATGCATAAAGTGGTGCTGGAAGGACAAGCAAAAGGAGGCCAAAGCCACTGTGAAAAATCTGGTGTGAATCAGGAATGGGTCTTTTGATTACATAGCTTTATATTTAAAGCCAAAGGAACAACTCTATCTGTTCAAGAGTATCTTACTAACATCTTTTTACTGAAAGTCCCCATTGCCTCAGACGCAGTTCCTATTGCTCCCTCTTTTCACCATCTAGGCAATATTTTCATGACATATTTGCAATGTACAGTTTCTCTTTCTCATTATTTAGAACTCAACTATCATATTTTAGCAGAACATATAGTACTAAATATGCCATTCTTTGTGATGCAATAATAACATTTGCACAAAACTTAACACTGCTTCTACACAGATGATCTTCCCACAAAACTATGTAATCTATGACACAGCTAGCTTCACCACTGTGTGGCCTTGAGTGAATTGCTTCATTTCCTTAGGTCTCCTTTCTTCATCTGCCAAATAGACATAATGATGTCTACCTGAAGTAGGTTTTTAAAATAATTTCATAATATGATATATTTTAAAGTTTTAGTTGAGAGCCTGGTATACAACAGATGCTCCATAAATATCAACTTGTCTGTACTTCACAACCTTCGGTGAGGAGATTGTGGCTCAAAATAAGATTAAGTGAGCTATGAGGTATTCAACATGGCACAAGTGTATATGGCAAGAAAGAAACCCAAGTCCATGTCTTCTTTCTCCAGCCCCGTGCTACATCCTGTGATTGTCGTTTTTGATTCGGATGTGTCTTTCCTTCTTCTCATGGTATGAATGGTCTTCACTAAACACACTCTCTTCCTTTCTATTTTGTGAGCAAGGGCACACATCCATGAAGACATTGATGAGAGTCAGGTTTAGAATTTGTTCATGGCTTTTCTTGTGGGACACAGGTCTGTGGTGCACCAGCCCCATGCTCAGCCCTGCAGATCAACCCACCCATGCATAGGCATATACAGTATTTCCTTCGTAGACTGTCAATGCCATACACAGCAATGGAAACAGTCTCACAGTGAAATGGTGGTTTTAAGTTTGAGCTTCTCTATGTTGACTCAAAGGAGAGTCAATAAGAGAGCAATAAGGAGATGTCCTATAAATATTCTTTCTGAATCGTCTTTCAAGGAGTGTAACCCATATATTGTCTTTCCTGGTGAACCTTACTCATCTCCTCTGTCCTCTATAGAAATGGACAAGGGCTTATTGAATGAATTCTCATTATTGTTACAAATAATAATTAATGGGTAGGGCCTCCTGATGAGGCAATGTGAAGGACTGAATTTGTATTGCATGTTTCTTGAAAATTATTATTTTTTTTCTGTAAAACATCAAAGTCTTTGGGCACTCATTAAAAAAAAAAAGTTTAAAAGTAAATTGCAAACTCATGGAATAAACTTTTAGAATACAGTGCAATTTCATTGAACCACCTCCCAGGTCACAAGTAGATGGCCTATTGCCCAAATGTTGTCTGCATCTCCTAGTATTGAATGACACTAGTTTGTGTTAGTGAACAAAGGGGTACATTAAGTGAACTTTGCTGGGTTTGAGAGGATGGGAGTTTGGACAAGTGGTGTGTCATGCCCTTCCTTCCACAGAGTCATTTCCTCGCTGTATACTTGATTGAACCTTTTTCTTTTTAATCACCTTCCTCTCCTTCTTTCACTATTGTTTGTATTTCAGTGATTTATTTTCCATGGATCATTCTGAGATCCTGCCAAACTTTCCCTAATACTGTCCTCCAAACCATCTCCAGTTAATAACCACTTACTGCTCTCACCCTCAGCTCACCTGAGAAGAATAAATGCTCAGCCCACACTAGGGATAGGCAGCTTTTCCACCCACACTGGTCAGCAAATTACCTACTTGCTCTGATTACGTTTTGCTTAATTTGTTTTTAATTTTGAGGCCAGAGCTGTTAAACTGTTTATAGATTAACTATTTCCGTTTGAATAAAGTGGGATAGATAATTCCAATTATCTATCCACTTTTATTGCTGCTGTTGCTATTTTTCTTTGTCACTGTCAGTATCATTATGAAAAGCATTTATTATGCACCAGTGATATGGGCATCTGGAGTTGAGTTAAGCCTTGAGCAAAGCAAGAGAGACATCCACATCAGCAGCACATTTACCTCTGCTTCATTCTGGCCTATGTATGACAAAGAGTAGACAAATGAGCAAGCAAATAATGAACAACACATAAAATCAATACCTTTTGCATTAGGGCCAAAGAAATGGGGGGGGGGCAGTATATGTCCAGAGATGGTGAAGTTTTTCTTATTAACTCCACCCCATCTAAACAGGTAAATGGTAGAATTCCAAGAACAACACAACTAGGAAAAGAATCTTGAAAACTAAATAGTAGCAGAATTCATCTGGGAAGAAGGTCTGTATTAGACACTTGGAAGGATCAGAGAGCTACCTGCCAATCCTTGGTAGAATTACATCATGTAGCCATATGTTGAATCTGGAGCAAATCAAAGAGAGTGAAGATGCATTTGATTTTTGACAACACTGAGCTGTCAGAAGGACTAATACCAAAAAAAGGGAGAAGTGACATGTTTGAAATCTATAAATTGCATTTCATGTTCATTTGTCACCTCTAGGAAAAGCAAATAAAGTTTCTTCCTCTTCCTGAAGTGGATGATGAATGATTGCTTAGAGCTGGGTGGTGGATGCCTGTGTTGGAAGTATTGACTTTCTATGGAAAACAATTCATTTGCAGATGCAGTCAGTGCAGTGTCAACACACCCTGCAAGGGCAAAAGTAACTGGTTCTAATCACTTGTGGGCCCATCTGAACAGAGAATAATTACTTTCCTGTTAAAGGCAGTCTCTTCCTCTTGTCTTCACCTGGCCTCCAAGTGGAACAACGGGGATTTGTCCAAGAGGACTTGGATCTGGAGTAGCAGGGGCCCCTGGGCTGCATTCAGCAGAAGGCAGGAAGGAAAAGGAGTTACTCATTCATTCATTCATTCATTTATTCACTTACAAAGATACACAGACCTGCCGTGAAACAAGTGGAGAGTGATTCTAAACCAGCAAACATAGGGATTGTTGGACATGTTTAAGAAATGTGGTCTGTTATATTTGAAGAGTATTCACTAACTTGAACTTACCATTTTGAAAATATTTCCTGGTAAAACAGGACTTGAGAAGACAGGACTGAATCACATTGTAATTTACATTTTTCCCTCAAGTAGGTTAAATATTTTCTATTTAGATCTTGTTGAATTTTTTATTTTCTTATTTACTTTTTCTAACCTACAAAATGGTAGGACAAACCTAAATTCATTTGAAGCAAAATTACTAAGGAATTTGAATTTAAGACTGAAATAGTAAAGTTTTACTTATTTAATTAACAATAATTCTGTAAGTACTAACTATGGTTTAACCACTGCACCAGTTATAACCTAATTAATATTAAGGTTGTGATTAAGTAATTGGAATACATTGTATATAGTGATGCATGTTAATGCATGTGCATTTGTTTGTGTGTTTATGGTTTAGTTGAAAATGAATACAAGCTGTAATATTAAATGAAAATACTCAGAATGAAAATTTCAATTTATGCCAGAGCCCTGAGGTGTGAAGCCAGGGGAAGCTGGACCCAGCCACAACCATGTAAAGAGCATACCAAAAGCACCATCTTCACATGGATAGCCCACCATGGTCACTGCAATCACCACGACTGCCACAGAAGTGGCTAGTCTCTGTAGCGGCAGTCACAGCCATCATGCAGATGGCACGCCAGAGTCTCATCTGCATTGACACAAGGAGAGGCACCAGTGGAGACCAAAAAAGATAAATAAATAATAATACTAAAAAGAAGCAGTCCCACCTCTCCACAAAGCAGACTCCAGAGTAATAGAAGAAACATCTGATTTATGATAATAGGGGAGGACTTGATCACACCTGTCTCACTACTGGACAGATCATCTAGGCAACAAACCAACAGAGGAACAGTTAATCTATCAGATGGAGAGAACAAATTTATGGTTATAAAGGGAGAGAGGGAAGGGGGAGGGAGAATGGGAGGGGGGAGGGGAAAGGGATAAATTGGATAAGGGGCATAAAGAATAAGATGTGTAACAATGAATATGATAATAAAAATAAATAAATAAGTAAATAAATAAATAATCTAATGAAAATTACTTGGAGGTGGAAATAAAAATCTCATTCTATGATATATAAATGTGGAGAAAGAAACAGAAGCAAACACAAACTTGGTTTAACTTGGAGTGATAGGATCATAAGCAACTTATTTTTCTTTCATTTTGAATTCTACTGGTGGTCTTGCAATGTTGTTTGTGCAATAAAAAATGGCTAAACAAAAATGGATCCAGATTGACCTGTTTGGTTTGAGTAGATTTGAACAGAAATTTGAGGGTGGAACCACTGGGGTGTTTATGTAGTACAGACATACCTATAAAGTTCACAGGGGACTTTCCTGCTATGTTTTTTGTCATTTCCAAAATGTCAAATTGCCAAATGGAGGGTTTCAAATGAGGGTTATATAGAGAAGGTGGGATTGTGGTCTGTATATTTTCGGTACTCAGAAGAGAAGCCAAGGAAATCAGTAGTTTTATTTATACAATATTAAGTATCCATCTGGTGGAAAATACCACCCTTGCTCAGTATTATCTGGATGCAGGCTATCTCATACAGTTTGATCACTTAGAATACAAATGACTATCAAAAATATTTTAAACACATGATAAATACAAATCAGCTTGATCTGGGGACATTCTGTAGGCCCAGTTTTTAATTTTATTTTTGATAAAGTAGTCTGCCAGGAGAAGCAGGTGGTGAGATCTATAACCATGGGAAGAGAGGAAAGCATATTCTGGTTAACAGGGAACTACAAAATCAGACGGGAAAAAAAATAACCTTGCCTGAGACAATAGATGTTCTATAAAATTGAGCCTCTTCATATTATCATGGAAATTACTTTTTGGCAGTAGCGCAAAAAGGCTGTTATACATTATTGTTAATTTTCGTTGGAGACACAAAGCAGTATGATCATTTGATGGCTTATTTGTTATTCGAAAAATGACAGCTTTTATGTGGCAATAAATATAAAATCACCTGAAAATATTCCTGTGGATTTAGGAGCCTTCTAAATGTACTTGCTTAATGCACACACTAGATTTTAATGAAGCCATGTGAGTTTTTACTTAGTCGATTACCTGATGGCTCCTTGTCAGCCATCCGATGAGGGAACACTATCTGCTTGGTGAATGTGAGGCAGAGAAACCCATAACTTTGTTAGAATTTATGGCTGGTGGGCAGTAGCTTCACTGGAACACGGTGTGAGAGGCAATTAGTCTCCAATTTTGTGTGTGCTTTCTGTCTTATCTGGAGGGCAGCTGACAGCCACAGTATTCCCCTCACCCCCCCACATCCCTTTTCTCCTGTTCAAGAAAGGGAGGTTGAAAAGAACAACAAGGAATC
The DNA here is from genome assembly GCF_000696425.1 of Galeopterus variegatus. Lineage (NCBI taxonomy): Eukaryota > Metazoa > Chordata > Mammalia > Dermoptera > Cynocephalidae > Galeopterus > Galeopterus variegatus. The sequence continues at coordinate 249,622 of NW_007727710.1, read as the reverse complement.
TCAAGTTCATCCTGGGTAACATAAACAGTGCAGGCAGAGTGTGTCTGGTATGCAATCCCCTTGTGCCATTTGCCGTGACAGGATACCACTTTCAGAGGTGACACTAACTATTCTGAGATTTTTTTTTTATTATTATGATATTTATTTATTTATTTATTTATTTTTCTTTTGTCAATATACAATGTAGTTAGTTATTGTGTCCCTTCACCGAAACCTCCCTCCCTCCTCCCCCTCCCCCCTCCCACCCAGATGTGTCCCCTCCATTTTCTTGTTGTAAGAGCTTCAAAAAAAAGTTGTGGTTGTTATATCTTCCTCTCCCCCGCCCCCCGGTTTTTGTTGTTGTTGTTGTTGTTGATGTTGTTGTTGCTGTTTGTTTGTTTTTGACTTTTCATAGTCATGGCATACTTCACTCACAGAATGGAATTGTAGAGAGTTCAGAGATCATTTGGTCTGAAGCAACATGTCTAAGGTCATTCAGCTGGGCCTGAACTGACACGAATGCCTCCTGTCCCCCAAGCCACTCTTTCTACCGCCCCACTCTGCCTGCAAGGAATCACCAGAAGTGGTAACATTTACCAAAAAAAAAAAAAAAAGCTGAAAATAAAGGAGCTACAAGCAGTATCTATCTAGAACAATTCACTGATGACAGTGTTTCAACAGATGATTAATTCCATTCAGTTCTATTCAATTTTCTAAGTATTTTTGACTACTAATCATATGTCTCACAGTAAACTTGAAAGATACAGTGAGTGCACTCAAGAAACTGATAGTCTCATGGGGAGAACACATATGTACATGCTGTCCAGCCAGATCACCCCTCTTAGCAGGCACGGCCTTCTGTGTTCCTAGGGAAATAAAAGACATAAGACAATGACATTCACCTCTCAAAAAGAAAAAAAAAAAATATTTAAACTTGATCTCAAGTAGACTAAGTGTATTAGTCAATTTTTTGTGCTGCTATGACAAAATACCTGAGACTGGGTAATTTATAAGGAACAGAGGCTTATTTGGCTTACGATTCTGTGACAGCTGCATCTGGCACGGGCCTTAGACTGCTTCTACTCAAGGCAAAAACCGGCAGGCAGCTGGTGGGTACAAACAGATCACATGGAGAAAGGAAGCAAGAGAGAGAGAGGAGGTGCCAGGGTCCTAGAAAACCAGCTCTCATGGGAACCAGCTCTCATTCTCCCCCACGGAGAGCATTAATCCATTCATGAAGGATCCACCCCAGTGACTCAAACAGCTCCCAACACTGCCACATTGGGGATCAGATTTCCACATGAGTTTTGGGGGAATGACACATCCAAACGCTATCATTCTGCCCCTGACCCCCCAATACTCATGTCACTCTCACATACAAAATACAGTCATTCCATCCCAATAGTCCAAAAAGTCTTTGCTTGTTCTAGCACCAACTTGAAAGTCCAAAGTCTCATCTGAGACCAAAGGCAAAACTCCTTCCAGCTATAAACCTGTAAAAATCAAAACCAAATTTGTCTACTGCCAAGATACAATGATGGAACAGACATTGGGTACACATTCCCATTCCAAAAGGGAGGAATAGGCCAGAGGAAAGGAGCAATAGACCCCAAACAAGTCCAAAACCTAGCAGGGCAGACATTAAATCTTAAAGCTCCAAAATAATCTTCTTTGACTCCAAGTCCTGCATCCTGGGCACAATAGGGCATCTGGGCCCTCAAAGCTTCAGGTAGCCTCACTTCCACAGCTCTGCCAGGTACAGCTCACTGGGCTGCGCTGGTGCCTGTGGCTTTTCAAGGCCAATGTTGCACGTTGCCAGTGGCCCTACAGTTCTGGGGTCCTGGTGGCAGCCCTGCTCCCTTGGATCTACTAGACATTACTCTGGTGGGGGCTCTCTGTGGGGGCTCCAACCCCACTTTCCTGCTCAGCATTGCTCTAGTAGATGGCCTTTGCACCAGCTCCACCCCTGTGGCAGGTCTCTGCCTGGGTCCCCAGGCTTTTCCATACATCCTCTGGAATCTGGGTGGAGGCTGCCACACCTCCACTGCTCTCGTGTTCTGCTGGCCTGCAGACTTGACACGATGTGGACGCCACCGAGGTTTCCAGCTTGTGTTCTCCAGAACTGCTGCACAAACCACACTTGGGGCTGCTTGAGGCAGGGCTGCTCCAGCCAGAGCAGCTGGGATGCAGGGAGCAGGTACCCAAGGGCAGCAGCACCCCAGAACAACTCAGTCCTTCTAGGCCTCAGGGACTGTGATGGGAGGGGCACCCTTCCAGATTTCTGAAATGCCTTCAGGGCCTTTCCCCCATTGTCTTGGCTATTAGCATCTGGCTGCCTCATCACCAAACTAATGTCTTTAGCAACCAGTCTATCTGATTCACCCTTGCATTTTTCTCTTGCTCTCTGCTTCTCTACCACATGGCCAGGCTGCAAATTTTCCAAATATTTACACTCTGCTTCCCTTTTAAATTCTGGCTTTACATCATGCCTTTTCTGCCATAACTCAGCATAGGCTGTGGCAAGTAGCCATGCACCTTCCTTAATGCTTTGCTGCTTGGTTTACAACTCTTAATTTGCACCTTCCACAAAGTCCTAGGGCATGGACACAATGCAACCAAGTTCCTTGCTATGGTGTAGCAAGGGTGATCTTTTGTCCAATTCCTAATAAGTTCCTCATTTCTGTCTGAGACGTCATCATCCGCATGGCCTTTACTGTCCACATTTCTATCAGCATTCTGCTTACCACCACATAAGTCTCTAAGACGTTCCAAATTTTCCCTCATATTTTTCTCTTCTTCTAATTCCTCCAAACTGCTCCAACCTTTGCCCATTATCTAGTTCCAAAGCCACCTCTACATTTTCAGGTATATGTATAGCAACACCCTACTTCTTGGTACCGATTTTCAGTATTAGTCTGTTTTTGTGCTGCTATAACAGAATACCTGAGACTGGGTAATTTATAAAGAGCAGAGGTTTACATGGCTCATGATTCTGGGACAGCTGCATCTGGCACAGGCCTCAGGCTGCTTCTACTCATGGCAGAAAGTGGCAGCTGCCAATAGGTACAAGCAGATCACATGGCGAGAGGAAGCAAGAGAGAGAGAGATGGGAGGTACCAGGGTCCTATAAACAACCAGCTCTCATGGGAACTAATAGATCAAGAACTCACTCCCTACCCCCACCCCCAAGGAGAGCACTAATTCATTCATGAGGGATCTGCACCTATGTCTCAAACAGCTCCCAACATTGCCCCATTGGAGATCAGATTTCCACATGAGTTTTGGGGGGAACAACATATCTGAACTCTATCACTAAGGGAGCTGGCTGCACAATACTTCACAAGGAAGAAACCATGAATGAAGCTCAAAAGCAAGTCACTAAATAAAAACACATGATTTTTTTTAGCCATGGACCCCCTCCCTTCAGATTACCACCAATTCAGGGTTTCTTTCCCTTAACCTCATGCTCATGATTGTGTATAGCCCTAATTCACATACACACGTCCAGTTAGGAAGTTTCCTATTCTCCACTGTCCCTGAGCAGGTATGTCTTGTCTGTGTATGATATCATTCCCTCCCCTTTCACTTTACCTGTACAGTTGCCTGGTAGGCAGCCATTTTGTCTCCTTTTCACCCTGGACCCCTCATTGGGTTACTCTGTTATTATGTTTTCCAGGTTTTGGCTCTTGTCACAAATTTCAGTTCAAGTGTGAAACATCCATACAAAACTCAGAGCCATCTTTCCATCTCCCTCTCCCCCAGGACTAGCCTACCCCAGAACACCAAACACTTCCCTGTACTGATTCCTTTCTATACACTCACAACAAACACGGGATAGTGATATAGCAGTGCAAGGAAATGTATGCTTCATCATTCAGAATGTGTGATGTGGAAAACATAGGAGGCCACTCTGGACACCAGTAGACAGAGAGGTTTCAAGGCGGGACCATTTCAGAAAAGAAATAGGCTTTGAGCTGGAAAGGCAGAAAGAAGAGGATGGCAGGCTGGTCAGAAGGAAGTGAATGAGCAATGATATGGGGAGTCGAAATGATGGTAACTTGTCCACAGTGGGTGCTGGGTGATGAGAGTAATGCTTGGGGCTCATGTTACCCTCATGAGACTAGCCTTATGGAGGAAGGCCCTGGCTACCTTACTGAGTCAGGACACTGGGCCAGGTGTGCCCTGAGTCTGATCACAACAGCAGTTGTTAGGTTCCTATGCTCACCTGACCTCCCTCTTTTCTCTCTGATCTTAATTGAAGTAAAGAGGGATGAGTCTATAGCTGTTGATTTAAGTAGCTTCTTAGTTGGGACCTCAGTAAACAGTCACCACCATCCCAGCAGGTTATTAGTGGTCTCTGACTGCAAGTTGGAGCAGAGAGAGCTGAAGTGGGGTGAGTGAAAGAAGCCAGATTACTGATCATTCAGAGGCCTGATTGGACAGGGCTGCCCCTCAGCAAATATTTATGAGGAGCTGGCTGTATGGATCTTTGACCCTCTCCTTTTTCATCGATCTTCCTCCCCAGATGACACTCCTGAATTCCTCCAGCCCAATAGACACAGGTCCAATGTCTGTCCCATTTTTTTAATAGATTTACTGAGGTGAAACTGATATACAAAAACTACACACATTTAATTTATAGTTTGATGAATTTGTACATAAACATACACCCATGCACCACAATTAAGATAACAAGTGCATCCATCACATCCAAAAGTTTCCTAATGCCCCTTTGTTCTGTCTGTATCCCATTTTTATCCGATTGGTTGAGAACCCTCTTGGCTTCCATGATCCTGCGCCTGCCTAACTTATCCTCCCCACTCTCTGACCACTGCCTCTTAGTCTCTTTTTCAGAATCCTTATCCTTTTTGCCCTTAGATATTGGTGCTTCTTGTCACATCTCCCTTTGTAGCCCAATATCTATCATGAGCTCCATGATTTATTTTCCAACTTTCAGCTAGATGTGCCCCAAACTTTTAAAATTTACTATGTCTGATAATAATAATGGCGAACACTAATTGAGCACTTACTATCTTTCCTGTGAGGATGATCTTTACCACAGTCTTTTCAATGACAATATTGTATCACACAAATGTGCCATATTTATTTATCTGGTCCTTTATAATGAATATTTAGTTGGCTTAAGGTTGGTTGTGTTGTGGTTGTTTTACTTTTACAAAGAATGCTGTAATGAATATCCTTGTACATATATCTTTGAACATGTGTGTGACTATATCCGTATGGCAAATTTCTAGTAATGGGATTACGAAATCATAGAGTATGTGCAGTTTTAAATTTTGATATATATTGCCAAATTGTTCTTCTACCAGCAGTGTATGAGAGTGCCTATTTCTCACAATTTTGTAATCATAGATTGAAAAAACATCAGAGATGTCTAAAAAAAATCTTTGTCAATCTGACAGGTTAAAATATGCTATCTCACTGTTTTCTTACATTTGAATTTTTTATTATTAATTTGATTTCACATCATTTAAAATTAGAAGCAATTTGTTTTATTCTGTGAACAACTGCTAATATTAGACTAGAGTCTTCATCTTTTTCTTATTGATTTGTCTAAACTTCTATATTAAGGTCAATGGCAATTTATTCTTTGTTTAAAATTTTTCACCCTGATTTATTAAAAAACTAAGTTTTCAAACAAATCTGGAGCGAAGAACAAAGCTAATTGTAGTCTAGGTCTTTTAACTTTTCTATAGGCAAGTAACAAGACCATCCTAAATGATGCTTAAAATGTCTTAGTGTTTGTCTGATATAAAGAGTGTTCATGCTTAACAGTTCCTTTATTTTTAAAGTTTCTAGTTTAGTGCTTAAGTATCTTTGTTTAGAGGAAAGAACATCTTTACTGGTCTTATAGCTAGAGTTTACTGAGTGGGAGGCACAGAAGAATAGGACCAGACAGACCTAAATCTCAAGCCCAAGGCAAGTAGAAAGGAGACAGAAACAGAAAATGGGGTTGGTCTTTAGCAGAGGAATAAGTTCTAACACCAAAGCAATGGCAAACGTCCATTCTATCCATTCTTTGCCCTTACTTCATGGCAACAGAATTGCTATTTGAGAAAAGAAAAAAAGTCAAATTATATAAGAACACATTTTCCTTGATTTCCTTAGTAATGAAGAAACATTCAAGAGTAAGAAAATATGCAACATGACTATTTCTAGTCTAAACTCTCCAAATTGTCTACATTGATCAGATAAATAAGAAAACTTCTAAATTCCTACTTTATTTGGTGCCATACAAATATAATCATCAAGATTAAGAATGTGTTTGGGATACTGAGAGAGTACACCAGTACCAGTGTCAAAATAGCATGATCAGGTAACTCTGATAATAATGCCAAAAAGATTCTTAATAATGTAGTGGCATATAGTCTCTTCTCCAGCAATCAATAAAGTGGTACTTGGCCCTGGAATAGAACAAAGAGGGCAAACCCGCTTTAGACTGAAACAGTCTCAGTTGTCTGTTACTCAGGTTATTTTTTCCTACTTTGATTTGAGAATAAATAGTAAGTTTGGGAATTCACAAAAGGGATAAATCAAGCTTTCCTGTGTTCAAGGTACGTGAACTGCAATTATAAGCTCATAATGTCCAGAAGAGGCTCAAAGGATAGAGAAAACCATGAGATAGCCATGACAAGAGCCTTTAGGCCTTGAATCATTCCAGACAACCCTAGAATCTGGCCACTTCTCACTACCCTGCTGCCTCACCCTTGTCAAAGCCACCATTACCTCTTACCTGGACAACTACAGTGGCCTCTTAACTGATTCCCCTGTTTTCACTCTTGGCCCCCACATAATTTAATCTTTTCCCAGCAACATGAGACACTTTTTAAAAATATAAGTCAGAACATGTCACTCTGCTCAAAGCCCTCCAAAGGCCTTTCTAATGCCTACAAGGCCCTGCGTGATCTGGCCCCTAGCTGTCTCTCTACTCTCATCTCCTACCCCTCTCCCTTGCTCAATCTGCTCCAGCAACACTCACCTCTTTCAGGAATTGTCTAGCCCCAGTACCCTTGCCTGAAATGTTCCTCATCCAGGTAGCTGCATGGGTAGCTCCCTCCTTCCTTTAGATATCTACTCCAATGCTACCTTATCAGGCAGGCCTTCCCCGATCTCCTTATTTAAAAATAGCAGCCCCCTTGCTCCCTATCCCCTTTCCCTGTTTCAGGATTCTTCATAGCACTATATATACCACCTGACATATATATGTTTGCTGCCTTTGTCACCCCTGCAGAGAATGTACTTTGTCTATCTTGTCCTCTTTTGAATCCCTACTGCCTAGAACAGTTTTCAGAACATGGCAGGTACCCCCGAAATAATTTTCTGAATGAATAAATGAATAAGCGAAATTAATAGAATGTCAGACCTGAAAGATTGTCTAGTCCACCTCTCCCCATTTTATTGATGTGGAAAGTGAGATGCACAGAGGGAAGCAATTTGTCCAGGCTCAACAGGGCGACTTTTACAGTAGAGCCAAGATGCACAATTTCTCACTTTCAGTTGAGTGTTGTTTCCACTACATTAAAATTAAGTTCTTCTGTCTTTAAAGTCAGAAGTTCTATGAGTTCTATGACAGCTTCTAGTCACCCATTCTGGAGTCCAGTGCCATGAACTTGCTTCCTTGTATCTAACCTAAATCCTTCATCTTATAGTCTATACAGATTCCTCTGTTTCAGCTCTTGGTGGAGCGGAAAGATATTCTAAAGATATACAAACTTTCCTTCAATCCAATGTTCGCTATTTTAAGAAGTTGATACATGCTATAAATAAAACCCAAGGCAAGATTTCTGATCTCCATGGTGCCTCAAAGGACTCACATCAATCCCATAAAGAAAAGCCTCTCGTTAGATGGCAAGGTTCTAGAGATATGTGGTTGGAAGGCAGCTTGAGTGTCTGAGGTGACAATACCTTTGACTCCAGCTGAGTGCAATATAGGCAGGATAGTATTAAAATATGTCCTCTAAAAACAAAACATACTTCTGTCTAAAAACCAAACCCATTTAGTTTGTAGCCAACAGCCCCTGGCTGGTCAATTCAGTATCTGAAATATTCATTCATGATACAGATGTAATCGTAATATACAGCTTTTGCTAACCAAGTTGCCATCCTCTCAGACTACTGAGGAGTACATAGTGGTGAGCCCTGGCTTGGCCCTGATGTCGTTATTTTTCTTCCTTCCCAGTTGGGAGCTTGGTTTCTTTCTTCCAGAGTTAAAGTCTCTATCGTTTTAATCAGAGACTGCCACAATTTCTAAATTAGCTGGTTTCCATTTGTAAACCAGGAAGTGGGACAAACTGGGTTTGCATATTCTTCTGCCAGTGCTAAGCTCTTCTAACTAATAGCTTGTCTGATCAGAATGGAAAGTGTTCTCTGGATCCTGGAATTCACTTGGGAGAAAATGTCATAGGTCTTTTGGGGGGGAAGCTTCTCAAATAAGCTAGGCTATCTTTTACTGGAAATAATTCTTTGGTCATTTCCACTACTTTTTCATTTAAACTACCTAAGAGGAAGCCCGAATTAATAAATTCAACTAAATAATTCAACTAGTAATGTCATTTCCATCCATATTTGTCTTAGGATTGGAGAATGCAACCAGCAGCCAGACAGAATGGAAAGGCCTGATAAGTATACTGAGCTAGCAATCCTGAGCTCCTTGCTTGGAACCAGGCTGAAATATTTCCTGAAAGACCCTTGACCCCAGCATCCACAGGTTGAGCAGAAGAGCACAGAGCCACCTTGTGGCTAGAGGGAATGAACTATAAGATGGGAAAGTATTTGGGGGGAGGGCTGGGCTAAATGGCTTATTAGAGAAATCCAGGATCACAAAAGACTTAAGAGTTAGCAATAGGCCCCTTCTTCTTGCCAAAAGTGGGCACGACATTGATGAGGTGACAGTTGTACTGCATTTGCTGCTTGGCTAGCCATCGTCTCCTCTTCCTCCCTTTCTTTCCCTTCCTCCTTCTCTTTTATAGACACCTTGGGGGTCTGACCTCTCACTTTCCCAGCACAGGTGAGAGTTATCAGAGCTTCCACCCTACACTGGCCAAGGGTAACCTCGCTCTCAATAGGCAGGCGTGCCTGCCAGAATCCGACCTGATCTTCCAGGGCAATGGTCTCCAGTGAGGCTACATGACTCTTGATCTGGGCTACCATTGCCCAATCTTCCTGAGGGTGTGTAGCTCTTGGGCATGAACAAAGAGCTGCATGTTGGCTACCAAACTGCGGCCACTGTTGCCACTACCCCAAAGATGGAGTCAAGGAAGGAGAAGGAGTATGTCCTTACCTCCTACCATGTGGCACATCACTGCTCAGGAAAGCATTCTTAATAAATAGTTCCATCCTAGAGACAGCAGCCTGAGGATGTTGAGGAGTGTCTGATGGGGACCGAGGAAATGTGGCCACCGATTTTTTTAAACCCCTAATCTCAGAATGGCAAGTTTTTTTAAACCCCTAATCTCCACTACAGGAGAAGTTCAAGCTGAGGCAGAATGGCTACTGGGCAGGAGTGTTACCAAAAGGGTTAAATATCTATTATGAGGTTGGACTATGTCATCTCCAAAGTCTCTTCTATTCTAACCCTGCAATTTTGCAACTATGCTGCCTGGTATAATGAGCAAAGTCTGGGAGTAGCATTCTGATGCTGACTTCATCCCTCAACTGCTGGGTAGCCAGAAACAAATTACTCAACCAATCTATAGCTTAACCTCTTACCATTGAAAAATGAAAGGATGATACTAAATAATCTCACAGGGATGCTGTGAGGAAATGAGCAATGTTTTTAAATTATTCTAAAAGTACTTTATAAATCCGCCTTAAATAGGTGCTATGCCTGACACATAATTGGTTTAGTAGAGAGGCAAGAATGCAAAGCCCCAGTAAATATAAAAGCCACAGGGGACTTCACTAATAACTCCATAGGTGGTGATATCATCGATACGTTTCTAGCGTAAAACCTCTGGAGTTCTGGAGGATATCTGTTTGACTGTGGTCCACTTAATCATAGAATCATCAGGATCAAATGAAATATAGTGGCAATCTAGTACATTCTTCTGTCTCTACAATCGGTCCAAGCTGTATAAATCTCTGGCCTCCGAAAGAGTTAAACACTCCAATCTGAAGGAACGCAACCTTGGCAGGGTATGAAGGAACTCCCAAAGCAATTCTATGCAAGTGTCAGTTGCCCAGAATTCTCAAATGTATGTCCGGGGTCTCCAGGGAGTCTCAGGTTTATGAATGTGACCACAGATGAAGAGTTTTCTGGGAGCCAAGGCACCTACTTGCATACCTAATTACCTTCGCTGCCCTTTTCTGACAATAGACAAGCAATCCCTGTGTCCATGGAGCCCTCTGTGAGCTGGGTGCTCTGTTTCCTTCCCCACTTGCAATTTTGCATCCATCTTTGATATTTTTATCCCCTACTAACTGAATATGAAGGAGAAAAGTAAGCAGTAGTAAGTTTAATTTGGAACCCCAGTCTCTTTTATGGCCTCCTTTGGGTCAGCCCTGGCCCGTGATCCTGAAAAGGTGCTGCAGAGTGAAAGACTGCTTTGAAGCTACGAGGAGTCTGGCTATGTGTTCCTTTTAGACAGAGGGACATGTTTTGCAAGTGATTGAAAGGTCATCACTATATTTAAAATGTTTTTGCCTTTCTAAGTTTCAGATTCGGGGCATGTTTGACTTCAGGAAAATAAAGGACAAAGCAGCTGCTGTTTTCCTGATGCAGTTGTGATCAGCACATAGCTTACCCTCCTCTAGGGAGACAGCAGCCCAAACCTCTAACCTGAGATCATACAGGAAGAAAAGTAGGCAGAAGACAGCAGCAGTAGGGTTAGAAACTCATAGTAGCTCTCCCTTCCTCTATCTCCAACCAGAGGCAACCAAGCTCCTGCTCCTTTCCTTTAACACTTGGTCTGTTCCGACAGGAACAAAAGGCAATCTGCTTGAGACAGAACTACTGGCAATGCAGCGGCCAGCTCACAGCAATAAAACTTTAAGTAATATGAGAGAGAGAGAGAAATTATGGGGGAGGGACATTTTTCTTGAGTTTTCCCTCTAGAAATGTGATAGAGGGAAAATATATGAGTAAAGGCAGTACCTTATAAGAATATTAGAAAACCTTTGCTTGTCAAAGAGTGTTTGGATAGAACTTGCTTACAATTGAATGATGTCAACATGATAGGCATTGGTTCAATCACAAAATGACTTAAGCTACTTTCCCTGTCAACCAAAAGTTACATATTTTTTAAATGATTTCTACTTTACTAGTGACCCAGTAATTTAATTGTACTGAAAAACCAACTGCTCTTCATGATGTATGCTGTCATGGCCACCAAAGAGATTTTTGAAACCTGTTTTTCTGCTAAAGAAAGTAGAGATAGTCTTGAAATGCATCCCACTGAGATATCTGTGCTATGTGAACTTGAGCTTCTCGGCATTGTTCAGGCTCAGGCTTCTCTTCCCAACCCAAGTCAAGTCCTGCTGCAAGGTAAGGGGCTCCTGGTTGCATGGGTGATGCTGAGAGAAACCACTCAAAAATTGCAGATGGAGAGTTCAGACAGAAAGATACTGAAGTCAAAATTGCCCCAGGGTGCCTCCAGCAGTACCAACCAATGTTTCCTGCCATTAACAGCATTTATCATAGCTTTGCCTCATGTTTGCCCAGCATACCCCTAGTTCATGGAGTTTCCATTCCTATGATAATTAAGAGCCATAACTGTGGTGTTGCCATGAGATGCATGTCCACTGCCTCCTTTTCAGTGTGGCTGAGGATAATAGTGCCATGCCATGTAAAGGTGATCTCCATAATGACCTGCCCAGTTCCCTGCCACTGCAGCACTTCAGTCCCTCCAGCTCCCCATTCCCCCAGATGAAGATATTTCATTCCCATGTAGTGACTCTTCCATTCATTCCCATGACAAGACTCTTCTAGTCCAGGATCTGGGACTAATCCTGTTCCTAGTCACAGGGATTCTTAGAACTGGAGGCCAGTAGCTCAGCAGTTCAGCATTAAGTCAGCCAAGTTGCTGGTTCCTTCTGAGTCCTATATTTTGGTAGCTATGCCTGAGCCCTTGCTTTGTTGCCATGTGACCAATCCTGTGCTTTATCCTCTACTTCAGAGGTTCTAAACTACAGGCAATTTTGCCCCTCTGCTACTTTCCAGGAGACATTTGGCAAATGTGGGAGGGTGGGGGTGATACTGGTATCGAGGCCAGGAGTGCCGCTAAACATCCTACCGTGGACAGAACGGCTTCACACAATAAAAAATTATCTGGGCCAAAATGTCAACAGTGCCATGACTGACAAACCCCAGACTAATTCCAGTAACTGGGTCTTGTATCCTGCTCAGTATCCCCATTCATGTTGTTGCCAGACCTCACAACTCCACCCACCTTCCTCCTAGACCTCTGCCTACATCTACATTCTTCTGATACAGTGTTTCCCCCACATACTGAGAAACTTCTGTTTAGTCCACTACCAGGATGTCTGGCTTCTTATACCAGGCACCCATCATTCCACCTGACAACCTTTAGTTCATATATTATGCTTGTTAACAACCCAAGCTTTGGATCTAACCTGCTTGGATTAAAGACCTGGCTCCTCCATTAAGTAGCTGTGTAACCTTAGACAAGTTACTTTGCCTTTCTGAGCCTCAGTTCCTTTATCTATAAAATACAAATAGTAGCAGTCCTTACTTCATAAATGAGATAATACAAGTCAAGTGCTTAGCAAAGTTCCCAGCACATTTTTAAGTATTTTGCTAAATGTTAGCTATTGCCCATTGCTAAGACATTTCTAGATTACTTCAGCAAGTCTCTCTTATCCAGTGATTATCAGCCTTCTAGAGAAGCACTACCCAATAGAACTTTCTGCTACAATGGAAAGGTTTTCTATCTACACTCTCCAATATGGCAGTCACCATATGGCTATTGAATAGTAGAAATGTAGACAGTGTGGCTGAGGAACTGAATTTTTAAAATATTATTAAATTTAAATTTAAATATAAATAGTGGCTAGTGGTTATCATAATACACAGCACACTTTTAGAGATTTTCAAACTCAACACTGCACCAAAACTGAAATTCCAACAAACTCTCCTGCTGAAGGAAGGGGCATTTTTACTCCTTTCAGACACTGAGAATCACTGTCCTTGGGAGCCACTGTACTGATGGGGAACGTGTCACACCTCTCAGGCGAGTTGGAATAGAAGAAGGCGCTAAGATAGGAATGACTAATTCTGGCTAGTCCAACCTCTTCCTGCTCCAGTCAGCCACTGCCAAACAAGCCTCATATCTCCAGAGCAGTGGTTGCCAACCAGGGCAACTTTGCTTCCAGGGGACATTTGGCAATGTCCAGAGATATTTTTCGTTGTCAGTTCTGAGGGGGAAGGGTAGCTGATACTGTCATCTAATGGACAGAAACCAGGAGTGCCTCTAAACATCTTACAGTACACACATATACAGGACAGACCCCCCGCCAACGTTATTATCTGGCCCAGAATGTCAGTCATGCTGATGTTGAGAAACTCTGCCCTAGAGAGATCTTTGAACAATCCCAGACAGGGAAGCATCACCCTGCCCTCAAAAGCCTCCAAAGGCAAGGGGTCTCTAACCTCCCTGTGAATTCAGTGCAGTGTTTACACTACTCCCAGTTTACTCCCTTCAAATTACCTGGACGGAAATTGCTTCTCTCCCTATTAGGGACAGATTTTAGAAACCAACAATTCTCTAATCTGGAAAAATGCAGACAAAAAAGAGAAATCTCTAAAATGATGGAAGCTATGAAAAAGGAAAACTGGGTCTAGTTCACCAATTGCTAGGATAACAGAAGGAAAAGAGAGCCTTTGAAACCTGCCAGAGCTTTAGGATGGACGACAGACCATGATTTCCACAGCATGTAATAAAATGACTTGTACTCATTACCCCCTAAAGGTGAAAGGTATGAAAGGCTAAAGATGTTCTCAGAAGGGATTGGATTAAACATGTTTGCAGCTTCTAAAACCATAAGGAACTATTTAGAGGAGCTAGAAATATTAGGGCCACACTTCTTTGAAATTGATAGCATGGAAGGAATTTCTGCTCTCCCCCAATCCTTCCTTCTGTGCATCGGAGACAGAAATCTGGGCTGAATGGCTCATGGGATTGAGCCAGTCATTGGACCAGATCTTATATTTTTAGGTCTCCTGAACCTCTCCATGCTGCAATTTAGGTATATTTTCTTCTGTATTGTCTTCAGGAGGAAAGTCAAAAAGCTACTATGTTTATTCCAGAAAACTAAACTGGATAATTGAGATCATCGTAAACCCATTTTTCTTCTAACTCTGAGCTTAGGGAAACTACATAATCCTACATAATCATCCCCTACTTTCCACTGCACTTTGTCTAACTACACAACAAATGCCTCTATGTGACAGCAATCAGCAGGGGTGAAAATGCAAAATTCAACCCTGCAGATGTTTAACCACTAACTGGAAATTTAGAAGATAGTTGATAACTGTATAATGTATCCTCTGCTGAAAAATCAAAGATAGCCAGGTGAAGAGAAATTAACTACCCCTGGCCTCAGGGACTATGCCTATGTTTAAAGTAGCTGCCAACAGGTGAGCAGTAGTATTCTACCCCTGGAGACTAGTGCCTGCCTCAGGTGTGGATAACTGAGAGACACTGGAATGTGAGACTCAAAAATTGCTTGAAAAATGGAACAAAATCTCCTCTTTCAAGCCTTGTCCTCCAGTCATATCATGTAACTCTTCAGTCAGCCTCCATATGAACTAAGCAACTTTAAAACAAAACATCATTTGTCATGTACAGGAAGCATGAAATGAAAATCACGATGGGCAAAGGGAGTGCTCTTGACATCATTTAACATGAATTTTGCTTCCAGATTTCTGGTCTGGTTTCCTTTTTACCTTTAAAAAAAAAAGAACCTATCATAAAACTACTTTAGGCCTCTTTCTTTATTCCGGCTTATCTAACATCATATTTGAGAGTAGTGGTGAAAACTACTCTTTTATGACTTTCTTTTTATACTCTGAGAACCAACTGAGCTAGTTTTTACCACCCAAGCTTTTCTAGGTCTAAACTGGGCCTAAAACTTTTTGATGATATCTACTATTTTTCATTTGTATGGCTATAAACCACTTAAAACAAAATGGAGATTTTCAATCCCTCTTTTTGAATGAAAGACCCTCTTTTTGTTCATTCCTATTTTGTTTTGCTGGCAGATGTGCTCCAGTACATGATCAGTACCCACTAGAAAAATTATAAAATAATAAATGGTTATTCAATTCATATTGAATCCTATCACATAGTTGATAGCAATATGGTTATCCTGGCACTCCCATTGTCTTGTGTTGCTTCTGGGTTCTCAGCCCTCTCCAGAAATCTTTATCATGCTATCTAAACTCACACTAGTCATGTGATGAGCAATGAAATGGAAAACTCTAAATCAGCTTGTCAGCATCCTCTTTCTAGTAAAGCAATCTACAAGAGAAATTTAATTTAAAAATCACATGGCCACCTATACAAAATGAACCAAGAACTATGGCTTTCCTGAAAAGCTGTTTGTATCAAGCTTCACCATAGGGCTACCTGCAAAGTACCTGTACACTGTCAGATTAGGGCTTCATTCCTCTGTGCAGTGCGAGGGACACACTGACCACACCTTCACTCATGACAGTTTCCCCATCTCAGTAATAACCCACATCCTCTGATTTACTTATTTTTTGACACATTATTATGCATTATTTTCATAATTTCCCAGAAAATGTCATAACTTAACTGTATACAAAATGCCTTCCACAGAGGGTTGGCTCCCCAAAAGCCACTCACAGTGTATCCCCTTCCTACCTTGGCATCTTTTACCTTTTTCTTTGTTTCTAATATCCATCCCAGGGAACAGTTACTTTTGGAGCCAATGGCTTCCATCACTCATTATAGCCCATATTTTACAAACAAAAATGTGTGGAATGGTTCATTTAACCCTTGTGACAATCTAGATTTGAGAAAAATGCCTTTCCAGGTTTCTTCCAACTAGAACCTTGAAATTATAAACTCTCAACCTATGGAGTCAGCCACGTATTTGTTTTTCCTCATAGACTTAACCACTATATTTTGA
Source organism: Galeopterus variegatus (assembly GCF_000696425.1). Taxonomy (NCBI): domain Eukaryota; kingdom Metazoa; phylum Chordata; class Mammalia; order Dermoptera; family Cynocephalidae; genus Galeopterus; species Galeopterus variegatus. The sequence goes on along the minus strand of NW_007727710.1, from coordinate 233,512 downwards.
AAAATTAAGAGCCCCCATCCGATGAGAAATCAAGAATCATTTTGTGGGTTGCCAAACCTTAAACAATACTACAAAGTTACTTTTAAAAGTTTGCGAAAAAATAGAATTAAAAGATAATATGAATCTTTCCAAGAACTTTCTGAAGATCCTGAGTACATAATGTTTATCTGAGTTTAAGGTAGAACATTAGTTGCTAAGTTTAATTACTATCCAACAAAACCTGCAATACGTTCTTAAGATATGTCTGTATATTCAGTGCTATGATTTAAAGATTTGCTTATTGATGTAATAAATCAAATTGTTGGTCTTTTGCTGGTTGGGGGTTGTGAGGAAAGTGGAATTTGTTTTGCCAGGCCTTCTAGCCTCATATCCGGCCGGGTATGATTTCAGCGCATCCTTCGTAAACAAGTTACACGAGGGTGGAGTTAGTGCGCATGCGCGCCCGGGCAGCGCCCGGCTCGTGGCCGCTATTGTGTGTTTCGGGAGGCAACGGCTCCGAACCGCTGGTCAGTGGAGCTACGTCTGAAGAATATAAAGCACGTCCGCTTTGCTGGCAGCTGCTTGGTTTTACTTTCACTTACCTGACTCAGGACCTGCACAGGACGAGGCAGAGGGGTCTGTGATGCAGCCCGACAATTGGCGTAGTTTCGGCAGAGTGAACAAGTAAGGGAGCCCCAGGAGCCCCTCGGGAGGGGGAGGAGAGGTGGCTGCCCTCGAGCATGTGGTACCTGGTGGCAGCGTTCCTGTGGACTTGGACTCCACTGGAAACATGCGACCAAGTGGATGGGTCCTCCAAGAGCATAGAGGAAGCTCTCAGGGTACTGAGCTCCATGGTGAAAGATGAGGAGTCCCAGAGAATGGCTGGCCGGATGGGCTGGTTGTGGTTGGCTGTACTGAGATCCAGTATGGACAGGGCACTCCATGAGGCCACATAGCAAAAGGCAGACATGCTGGAGAATGATGTACAGCAACAGGTCACCCCCGTTTCTGAAGCTGAGGATGATGACGACCCTGAGGGTGACTTGGGAGAACCTGTGTGTCTCCTTGCACGACCTGTTGTCCATCAGAAACAGGCAAACCCCTAGCTATTTGACTCCTACAGCTGTGGGACCTCGGGGTGGATGGCAAATGTACAGTATGTGTTAGTATTAGTGGATAGTGGCGCAAAATGTAGCCTGATATGTAGCAACCCAGATAAGTTTCCAGGGGCCACAGTGAATGTTGATGGCTATGGAGGACATTCTATTACAGTCAAAGCTGGGCTGCTGAGCACTGAACGATTGTTCCCTCGTGTATATATTCTGTATGTATCCCCTGTAGCTGAATATATCTTGGGTATAGATGTACTACATAGGCTACACTTGCAAATGATGGTTGGAGAATTCCTGTTGCAGATACAGACAGTGAAGCCTGTGTTATGGGGACATGCTAAACATGACCCACAGGTGTTACCCAAGCCAAAGCATGTGGTCAATGTGAAACAGTGTTGCCTGCTAGGAGGACATGTGGTGATAGGTGCCACTATGAGCTAGAATAGGTCAGCATCATTCATCCCACACACAGTCCCTTTAATGCGCCTGTATGGCTAGTGAAAAAGCCAGATGGTACCTGGAGGATGACTCTGGACTATTGGGAAATGAACAAAATAGTGCCTCCTTTGCACACAGCTGTGCCTTTGGTTCACAACTTAATGGGTCAGCTGATGACTCAGCTAGGAACTTATCATTATGTACTGGACCTTGCAAATGATTTTTCCTCTATACTGATCTTGGATGATAGCCAAGATCTATTTGCCTTTGCCTGGGAAGGAAGGCAATGGACTTTTCAGGTGTTACCCCAGGGCTGCCTGCACAGCCCAACCATTTGTCACTGTCTGGTGGCTGGGGACCTAGCCAAATGGACTAAGCCCAGCATTGTTACAGTATTTCATTATATGGATGATGTCTTACTAACCTTTGATTCTCTTGCGAATTTAACCAAGGCAGCTCTAACGCTGCTAGGTCATTTGGAACAATATGAATGGGTCTTACCCTTTGGATATGTACTTGGAAATATCAGTGGTGGCTGGTAGGTCACTGACCCCTGTGGGGACAAGCCATGTGTCAAGAGTTATGGGAATTAGGACATGGAAAGGAAGTAAGTCTTTTCCACGTCGCAGGACATTCCCCCTAAGCCAGTCCAGGCAATGATGAAGCTGGTGCATTGGCTAAGGTAAGATGGCTGGAGAGAGCTCCAACAGCTGATTTAACTGGGTGGCTACATTGGAGAATGCAGCGTGCTGGCTGCATGACTTTGTGGTCGATGGCTTGCTGGGTGCCACATAAACCTGAGAAAGAATGCCCCTGATGAGCAGATGTACCCTTGATGTCCCGCCGGGTGCCGCATGCAGATAGGCTCAAAACCTGAGAGGAGGATGCTTCTAACATGGTGGCAGGTGGATCTTGTGGGATCACTGCCAAATCAGAGAACTACAGGTATATCATCACAGCCATCGATTCCGCTACTGGTCTTCTGTTTGTAGGGTTTGGTAAGGCCCCAGACCAGTATGGTGGCTGTAGGCACCAGAGTCGACTGGACACATACATACATTCGTGTGGCCAGTGTGTCAGCTTGCTGAGTATGCACCGAGTTTCCTACCAGTGTAGCTGCAGGATTACCTGTGGAAAATCACCCCAATGACAGCTACGAACTGGACATATGTATCGGTGGGATTTTCGTGGCTAATAGTTGAGAGGATAGCGCTATGGGGACAAGCCTCAAGGTGCATTGAATGTATATTAAGTATGGAGGTTATATGGATGCAAGGGTCGGCCATCCTCACTACAGGAACACTGTGGAAGATCTCAGATGCATAGATTGTACAGGGAGAGACCCTTAAGGGGTGGAGTGTGAGGAAAGTGGACTTGGTTTAGTCAGGCCTTCTTGCCTCGTATCTGGCTGGGTATGATTTCAGCACATCTTTTGTAAACAAGTTACATGAGAGTAGAGTTAGTGTGCATGCACACCTGTGTACTGTTTGGCTTGTGGCCGCTGCTGTGTACCTTTCGGTATGGAAGCCAGCGGCTTTGAACCGCTGGTTGGTGGAGCCCACATCTGAAGAATAAAGCATGTCCACTTTACCCGCGGCTGCTCGGTTTTACTTTCGCTTACCTAACTCAGGACCTGCACAGGACAGGGCAGAAGGATCTGAGATTCCTGCCTGACAGGGGCAGAGTAGTGTGGTGGTCAATAGTACAGGCTTTGGGCTCAAGCTGCCTAGGTTCAAGTTCTGACTCCTTTACTTTTTAGCTATGTGACCTTGGGCAAGGCACTTCGCTTCTCTGTGGCTGAGTTTTCTCAGGTATAAAATGGGGATAATTATTATGTCTATAGCATAGAGCCATAGTGAGTACTAAATTAGATACTCCAGCATGAAGCCTGGCATATGGAAAGTGCTCAGTAACCGGTAGCCATTAGTATTCTTTTTATCCCTCCTACTCAGACTAAAGCTAGTCATTATTATATATATTATTGATTTTACATATCTATACTAACTTTTTTAAAACATCAAGTGGGTTCTTTGACATTATTGCCAAGTAAGTTTTGTACATTTTAGTCTTCCCATCTAAATTATATGCACCTTGTCCTGAAATCAGTTGAGACGATCAAGCAAATCGTAATTCTGATGGTTCTGTTTTTACGAGAGTCTGGGAAACAGATTCTTTCCCATCTGATGCCAATGGCTGCTCCAAAGTGGCTCAGGCATCATCACTACTAGCTAACCAACCTTATAGGTAGGCAGAGCAGCAGGCTGGTAATGCAATGTGATTAGATGCCAGTGTTCTTTATTTCTGAGTAATACGGAGAAATGCAATTTCATTCCACCAGTTGCTTGGACTGCTGAAAAAGGTTGAACATTGATTTTATCTATCATGTTAGGGTGGGGAAGAGGGGACCCAGCAGGTGGAAAAAAGGGATTGCAGTTGCACTAAATCCAGGCACAAGACAGGAGATTCATTCCCAACATGATGCTATCAGTCCAGCTGTGTAAGGAAGTGCCAATTGGAGTGGCTGAGTCTGTGAACAGACGGCATTTTGGGTATGAATGAGGTAGCTCCTGATAAGGGTCTGCCCATTAATTACAAATACAGGTTTAATTTCAGAAGCCTGTGATAAACTCCACGAAGGGCGCCTGCCTAAGCCTGGTAACAATAGGGTTCAGGAGAATTCCAATTAGCAGATTGTGTCCAGTGATGAGATTAATAGAAATGAATGTATCATTTGGGCCCCTTGTGAACAATAACCTTGTAAAAGCTTTTCCGGTCCTGAGAGTGGGAGGAGGGGAGCATCACCTGTTCCTCTGTGGTGTCCTCCAGCAATGGCATTTAGCTGAAGATATGATGAAGCTGACTTTTGCTCACCCTGTTTGCTGCACTGCAAGCGTTCTACATGATGAGCTCTGAACTGAGCGAGTCTATCCAATGCTCATTAATCCAGAAGATTCCTACAGTATAATGCTAGCTTTTCAACAAGGAGTCCTAGGGCAGATCTAGGAGCAAACTCCTTGGGGTCTGAATGCAAAGCCCCAGAGACAGGCAGGCAATGGAACTTCTTTAGTGGGCATGTTCTTAGCCCACATCATTGCAAATTTTAAAATTCAATCAAGTCGGTTGATGCACCAAGTTTCTTTAGAAGTACAGTTGTAGATAATATGAGCCAAATCTAATTTCTTGGTTTGTTGATTTCCTTTCCTCTTCTACCACTCCCCCCACCCACCTTTTTTTTTTCCTTTAAAAACAAAAAACAAAAAAACATGATTTTTAACAAGAAGCCCAATATCATTCAGTATAATTTTGGAGTTAGAAGGCAAAACTTGACAAAATAGAATAAAATTGAATTTTCCATCTGACCTCAATTTGAATACAAAATGGCTGTTAAAGGGTAATTTTTTAAAAAGGGTTAAATCATGTTCCTCATATAAATTTAAAGTAAACACATCAAAGATTTAACTCATTAATGAAGGAGGGAACCAGTAGGCTAGGGGATCTGCAAACCATGGCCTGCAGGTTTAATTCAGCCTGTCACCTGTTTCTGTAAATAAAATTTTATTGGAGCACAGTTGGCCCATTCATTTATGTATTGCCTATGGCTATTTTTGTGCTGTAATGGCAGAATTGTATGGTCCGCAAAGCCTAAAATACTTACTGTCTGGCCTTTTACAGAAAAAGTTTGCTCTCCTCTGATACAGACCATTAGGAATGCTGAAATAAATTTACAAATGGATGCAAAGTAGTCAATATCCATAAAGCAATAATCAATTGTATTACACCAGATGAGAAATATTTGCATTACAATTTACAGAGTTGTAAAGTAATTCAAAGACAATGAAAGGCATGGATAATTCAGAAAACATACTAGATAGGTCCTCTAGTTTTCTTTTTTGCACCATCCCAACACTTTCACCATTTTTCTTTACAGCTGCTAGAAAAAAGCTCATGCGCAGAGCCACCACTAGTAGCAGAGTCCACTCTATCTGAAAGTGAAGTAGGAAGCAAGCTGAGCAGTGGATTGTAAGGCCTAGGGAAGACCTTCACCAAACTTAAGTCCCCCACCAACCTACTTCTTGAAATTCTCATCTTTTGGGCAAGGCCAAGGTGTTCTTTCTAGGTTCCACCTGTTAAAATGCAAATAGCCCATGCCAGGGACAGCTCCAGATATGCTTAACAATAAGTAATAATTTGGTATGGGTTATTTTTTTCAGAGATTAGCTGACTAGTCACTTAGAAGGACCAAAAGGTCCAGGGACCTGGATGAGAAACTAATAAAATTTAGTAAACCTAATCTATGCAAAAATAGTCTAAAATATAAGAATAGCCCATAAAGGCAGTACTGGTTAAGCCCACACAGGGGCTTGTATGACAGCACTGAGTTAACAGACAGGGGGCTGAATGACAGCACTGGGTTAACCTGTATTGTTAGGGAGAACATTAAAAAGTACACAAAAGAGAATTGGTGGGGACAGCTGCTCTCAAACTTTCCTTGTCACAGTTTTGCCCAGGACGTGGTGAACAGAAAACCATTACTGTGCTGGGGAGTGTGCTTCTGATTAGGATACTTTTATAACACATTTGTTTCTATAGGAGCCACATATGTTGAGAACCGAGTATGTTCTAAACCTTGTGTAGACAATATGCACAATCTCATTTAATCCTCATAATTTTGCCCAGCTGCTGTTATTTCCCCCATTTTATAGGTAAGGGAATCAAGGCACAAAAAGACTAGTAAATGACAAAGGCAAGAGAGGGATGCCTCAATTGCACTGTGGGAGACCGCAGGCACAGCCCCTCTTCTCCCCATCTCCTGATTATCTACTGATTTAGTCACTATCACAAGTGCTCTGATTATTTTGGCCCCTAGATTACAGTTGTGCTCTCAAGCCCAAGACATGTTATCACCCTGAATGACTTCAGCGTCCATATGAACAAGCCAACCAGCAACCTGCCCTGTCAGCCCCTTGTCCTCTCTCCTCCACTGACCTCTGCTCGCTCCACCTCAGCGCACTCTGCTCAGGGCCAGCCCGGAGCCAGTCATCACTCAGCACTGCTCCACCATGGGCATCATGGCCACCTGTGCCCCACTCTGGCCACAGTCTCCCATCCTCCCAGTTCATCTGCTCTGACTCTGTCTGCCCTTGGACCTCAAAGAGACCTCAAGTCCCTTGATGACCCCATTTCCCCCAGGCTTTTAGTCCTTACCTGTTGATCTGAGCTTCATGCTTAATCACCTGAACTACTACTTTATCCTCAGCTTCCTTTCATCCCTGGCAAAACCTCAACCCTGGATCAATCCAGCAACCTGAATTCTCCATCCCTGCCTCTGGACTGTCAAAGTTGCTAGAGAGGAAAAAAACCACATACTTCCATGCATCACTGCTATTACAAATTTATAATCTCTGATTTACCTGAGACTTCAGCACTGCTAGGCAATCCTTGTACTTGGTCAGCTCCTTCTATCTTTTCCCTTGGCAAATCTTCCATACACAACTCTCCTCACACACCCTGCCAACTTCTACCTCCCTCACTCATAGCAACTGATCTCACCTCCTACTTCAATGAGAAAACAGCATTTTTAGATGGAAAGTACCTCAACCTGCACCCTCTCCACCCAAACTTCCCTCCAGCGCCACCCACTCCCCTTTTCCCTGGTCTCTGAGGACACGTCATCCTTCTTTCCGGGACCAAGATCAACCTCCACCCGCCCCGCCTTTGCCCTGGACCCCACCCCCTCCCCATCTGCTCAGGCACCTGCGTCCCTGAGCTGCTCTGTCCGTCACCTGCAGCCTCTCCGATCCTGCCCGCTTCCTCCTCCCGATCTCGTCTCATCAACGTGCTCGAGCTGCAGCTTCACCTCCTGCCTCACAGCCGCGTCTCAACAGAGGCCCGGAGTGTTAGGCCAGAACTCAGGCCAGGGACCCAGGGAGAAGTCTTGTTCTACAAACCAGGGCACAGGCGGGGAAGGAGCTGCGATTCCGAGTCTAACAGAACAGAGGGGGTGCCCCATGCAAAGCCCCAGCAGTTGGAATGGAGGGTGCAGGAGGCTGAGGCCACTGGAGGCTTCCCACATCCAGCCTCGGTTGTTCTGGGGACGGGGGCGGGGCAGGCCTTGCAGTGGGGCAGCGGGCCCAGCCGTGCGGGAGCTGGGACAGGCAGAGGCTGACTCCATCCACTCTCTTGGTTTCGACTGTTATTGGCTGAAGACTTTCACATCTATAATTTCAGCCCTGACCACTCTCCTTTGAGATTCATGCTGGAGTCATACAAGTTCCTGTTGCTGTTCCAAACCCAACATATCCAAAGGGAACTTTTCAAAACCTTAAACCTGCTTTCCCTACTATGTTCACTATCTCAGTTGATGACACCACCATTCAGTCAGGCATGCAATCTAGAAACCGGACATCCTGGATGACTTCTCCTTCCCTTACCTGATGCGTATAATGAATGTCTTAAATCTGTTCTTTGTTGTTGATCTCTAAAATCACTGTCTAGTGTAAGATCCTTACCATCTCTTTACCTGGACTAATGATATCTTTTAACCAGTTTTATTATTCGGAAATTCCTCAAATGATGTGCTGGAGCTGGTTTCCACCAGCTGGCCAGAGCTGATTATCTGATTCTCTTCCCAACTCCATGTTCCATGATGTCATATTGGTAGCTTGAAATTGGCCACAGTGGTAGTGTTTACACCACAGAAACCAGCAAACACTACAAATCAGGACCCTGCCCCCCACCCCTACCCATCCTCCCTGTGGAGAGCTGGCTGTTAAACATTTACCAGCACATTTACCACTATCCATTTCCCACACTTTGGCCGAACTAATCTTTATAAAACACTCGACTATACCACTCTCTTGATCAAACACTTCAGTGGCTTCCTGTGGCCAACAGATAACATTTAAGTTTCTTTTTTTTTTTGTCTTTTTCCGTGTCCGGCAACGGATCGCAACCCTCAGTGTTGCCCCCGTACCGGACCGGGGACCGGCAACGGGATTGCAACCCTCGGTGTTGCTCCCGCGCCTCGCTCAGCCAGTGAGCGGGAACCGGTCTGTATGTGGGATCCGAACCCTCGGGCGGGAGCACCGCCGCGCTTCCCAAGCGGCGCACTTATCCAGTGCGCCACCGGGCCGGCCCAACATTTAAATTTCTTAACGTGGCATCTGAGACCTTTTATCATTTGGCCTCTGCCTAAATGTCCAGCTTCCTCTCCCATTTCTCCTTAGTCTCACAACTTATGTGCTAGCTCAAAGGTCACAAACTGGCTCACTCAAGCCAAATTTGCCTCACAAATGAATTTTGTGAGCTAACATTTAAACCTTTAAGAGGTTCTACCCCCAAATCCGTATTTATGACTTCTCTTCAAAAATTACAACACTGGGCCCTCATTCATGCTTATACCCGCAATTTGCAGGAACTGAGCAGCAGCTGCTCCTTTTGAGAGGGGTTCTACACTTCACCAGTTTCTACCGTTCACTCACCCAAATTATGCATAGACACCTACACCTGGCCCTCGTTTCTGTTACCTGTTATCTGTTTGGCTCCTGCTGCAGACCATATCATAAAGTCTACCTTATTATCAGAAACTTCTGACCTTCATTATAGAACTTTCTCTTTCTTTACCGTAGCTGTCTTAACAATAATCCATGGTCCCTGCACAGCCTGGGAAGGGGAAAGCAGCAGGTTGATGAGAAAAGGAAGAAGCAGAGAGGGTAGGAGTAGAAATCTGTGGTTTGTGGATCAAAGTCTCCATTTTGAAGCAATAGAATTGCAAAAATGAGAGGCAGGAACTGTCCCAAGTTTTTGAGGCCTTGGATTAGTTCCCTGTAGAACCATCTGCTAACCCTCTTTAGAGCCTTGAGATGTCTACCTTCTCAGCTGGACACGGGCAGGAAAGGCCCAAGGAAATTAGCTCACACTGACCCAAATTGTGGGAGTTGGGTTTGTAAAAATGAGAGTCATTTTCTTAATTTGAGAGCAGGAAATTTAATTCCTTTTTGCTGAGTGCCTGCTGTGTGTCTAGCACTGTGCTAGATGCTTTAGGGGAAACAAGAGCAGACCAGGAAAGCTCAGCTTTCAAAGAGCTCACAACCTTAATGAGGGGGAAAAAATACATGCAGGAAATAATTAGAGAACAATGTAAGGCAGCATCAGAAAAGTGATTATCTTGGATGTAACCTAGTGCCCTGATACCTGGGTGGGCAGCAAGGGATGGGCTTAAAGTTAGGAAGAGGAGCTATTGAAGAAGACAGAGCTTGCAGTGGCCCTTGACTGGCAGAGAAATGGGGCAAGACCATTCCACACAGGTGATCCCACAAGGATATACACACGGGTAGCAATGAGTGAGGTGGCTGTGGCAACTGTGAGTGGCAACACTGGAAGGGAAAAGGCAGTCTGAGTGGAAAGACATGGTTGGTCACTGCAGAACAGTTTTCTTTTGAAAAAATATCCTCTCTGGTGTCACGCACCCAGAAAGCCAAATGGAGGATCAGAAAGCTCCTTGTTGGACAATGGAATCAGATATATCCAGAAAGTATTTTGTATGCTAGGCAAAGACGGCAACCCCTTGGCTCCATGACACAAGTGGGGCTAAGCAATATTCACAGGTACTACTGTGTGTGTCTTGAACAGGACTGGCAGCACTGACATAGAAGCAAAGGATTGAAAAGAGTAAGAAAAGTAGAAAGAGCAAGAAGGGGAGAGAGAGAGAGGACAGGAAGAGCAGCATGGTAGGAAACAGAAGGTACCTCCAATCTAACCCAGGGAATCCTGTGCTACAGGTTATAGCACCCCCACCCCCCAAATCCCCAACACCTTTAGCTGCAGACAGAGATTGAGAAATGCTCCTGCCCAGCGAAAAGGCCAGATTTCCCAGATCTGAGCTCTTTTCTTCCTGGGCAGACTGTGACAAATTGCTCACTTACCATCTCTCCCAACTCTAGGCTATATGCTGATTGTGTTTATGTTCATTTCCAGGCTGACTCAGACCCACTTCTTCCTTAGCCTGTAGGCTTATGTTAATCTCTGAGATTATTCTTTCCTGTGTTCAATTTACTTTATGAGCCAGTTGCTCACTTCCTGCTGTCTTGTTTGTAGCTGCTCCCTCTAAATGTTTAACAATGTTTACTCTCTGCTCCATCGTAGCAATTGATGACCAATGTACACCCAGCTTTCAACTATTCAGAGGCTCATACAACCACTCAGTGAAGGAAACAGGTTTCTTGCAAGCTCCTCCTCCTCCACCTTTCTCCCACTCCCCGTTTTCTGGCCACTTTTCTGTTTGGGAATCCCTTGTGCAAGGTGGGAAGGAGGCAAAGATGATGAAAAATAGTAACTCATCCTTTTGTCAGTTTGCCAGGAACTGGGGGCGGGGGGGGGGGGGGGGTTTAAAATGGTTTTGGGGGAAAAAAAAAAAAAAA
>NW_007727710.1:209049-222273 GCF_000696425.1 Galeopterus variegatus | reverse complement strand
GGGGGGGGGGGGGGGGGGGGGGGGGGTTCTAAAGATGTTTTGCGAGTAAAAAGAAAAAAACTACTGATTCAAACAATATTTGTCTATTCTGTGAGAATGTCAATTACCCATGTTCTGTTCTCCACAGTTAAAATGAGTATTTGAAACCTTTTTTCCCCCTTAATTGTAATAAGATCAATGTTTCCCAATCTTCTGGAATCCTATCCATGCTTTGAACACTCCACCCATCCATAAGGTTTCCTCTGATTATTCCAGTCCTACCTGTTCTCTAGCTCTAGATCCTACCACACTTAGACTCTTCTGGGATTCTATTGATCTGCCTCAGTTTCTCTATTGGATTGATAACAGACTGGGTTCCAGGAGACACATTTTAAAGTTGAAAGGTTCTTTTTATTCATTGATCACAATCTGCACACTCACCCAGAAGTGTTCCTGAATACCCAAAGAACTCCACACCTTTCACCTATAGCTGCTATTTACACCAAACATTACATCATTGACATAGAAGTTTTATCAAAGGTCCTTTTGCTATTAGTAACCCCTCCCCAAGCCTAGAAATCCTCAGTGTACTTCTTCCTGACAATAATGAATTATTTCTACCTTCCTGGGGCCTCCAGGAAGTTGGACAAACTGTGTCTGGCCTTGGTTCTTGGTCCACTGAAGTCCCGTATACATACAAAGTCAATGTATCCATTTGAGGGAGTCTTCTCTTTAGACTCCAGGACTTGATTTACTGGCATGGTATTTAAAATTACTGGTTATCTTTAGTTTTTCAAACAAATATTTCTTCAGTCTCTACTGTTTATCTGGAACTGTACACACATTGCTATGTACTGTTACCAATTTTATGTGAGTCCAATCTACCCAACTAAGTTCTAGAAGGTCAGGAAAAAAATGTCCTTTCCTTCTCTGTATCTCCTATTATGTCTCAGACAGAATTGAGCATGTTGTAGTTGCTTAATTTAAGAGCCAAGCTCTAGAGTCATATTGTCTGGGTTTGAATATTGGCTCTGCTTCTAAAAACTGTGTAACCTTAGGTATGTTCCTTAACCTCCCTGTGTCTCGATTTCTTCATATGGGGAGAATATTTACTTCACAAAGTTATTGTGGAGATTAAATGAGTAAACACATATAAAGTGCTTAGAACAGTGCCTGGCTCATAGTAAGAAGATTCCACAAACATTAGCTATTACAGACAAGAGAATGGACACCAATTCCTGAATTGGTAGGCCCTGTGCTTCTTCTCTCTCAAAACTTTAATTATGCCCTTCCGTGTTTCTCATTTCTTATACTCAGGTCCCCACTCTGATGATGGACACCCAGTTCTCTGAGTTCACACCGGACATCACTCCCATTATGCTGGCTGCTCACACCAACAACTATGAAATCATCAAATTGCTTGTTCAAAAACGGGTCACTATCCCACGGCCCCACCAGATCCGCTGCAACTGCGTGGAATGTGTGTCCAGTTCAGAGGTGGACAGCCTGCGCCACTCCCGCTCCCGACTGAACATCTATAAGGCTTTGGCAAGCCCCTCACTCATTGCTCTGTCAAGCGAGGACCCCATCCTAACTGCCTTCCGCCTGGGCTGGGAGCTCAAGGAGCTCAGCAAGGTGGAAAATGAGTTCAAGGCCGAGTATGAGGAGCTCTCCCAGCAGTGCAAGCTCTTTGCCAAAGACTTGCTGGACCAAGCTCGGAGCTCCCGGGAACTGGAGATCATCCTCAACCATCGAGATGACCACAGTGAGGAGCTTGACCCTCAGAAGTACCACGACCTGGCCAAGTTGAAGGTGGCAATCAAGTACCACCAGAAAGAGGTAAGCTGATCTCATCTCTGCCTTCAGGGAAGGTTAAGGCCTCCAGAGCAAGAGTCAGCATTTTTCTATTACTTAGACCTCTACCAGATGGTTGGAGAAGCCTCACAGTTAGGCCCATTCATCCAAGGCACAGACAACTGTTGTATATTTTCTTTATGTCTAGATAAGCAGCCATCTGATTCTTTGATAGGAAATGCATTCATTCATTCAACAAAGGCTTACTGAGCACTGTTCTAGGTGCCTGGGATACAGAAGACAGGTACTGACCCTGCCTTCATGGAGCTTACAAGCTAGTGGTGGACATTAAGTAAATGATCACTTTAATGAATATATAACTACATACTAAGATAAGTACTCTGAAGGATCAGTGTTCTGTGACAGCACATAACAAAGGATCCTACCCTATATACTGGTACCAGGGGGGGCAGTGATCATGGAAGGCTCACTATTGGATGCTGGTAATTATTGATACAACTGAGTCCCTGGAAGTTCCTTAGCAAGAAGACTGAGATATGCATTTGAAAGATGTAGTCATACTCAGGTTCTGTAGTTCTGTAGAAAACTGAAGCAATACCTGCTTTGGTGTGACCTCCAAACTGTTAGGGTCCACCTCTTTGAGGGAAGTCAGTTCAAGCAGACAACAGGAGAGGCTTTGCTTTCCAGCTAAGACAGATTTATAGTTTAGCAGGTGCTTTTCTATGCCACCAGATCAAGCAATTTGGGGGAGCCTTCTAGAAAGCCTAATTTAGCTCTTTAAGGAGGTAACATGGTACCATAGAAAGAGTAGGGTCTATGGAGCCAGAGTTACTGAGTATGGAATTGCAACCCACCAGTTGTATGACCTGAGGAAAGTCACTCAAATTTTCAGGGTGTTAGTTTTCTCATTTATAAAATGGAGATGACAATAGTTTCTGTACTTCATAGGGGTACTGTGAGAAATAAATGAGAAAAGCTGGTGTTCCGTGCATGGCACAGAAAGTGCTTTAATGTCCATCTCCATCTCTCTTCCACGCTGCTCAGAGTCAGATTCAAACAGGTAGAAGAAAGAGGTGCTTGCCAGCAGAAGGACAGCTGGCAGTGCCATCCTTCATGGATCTAGGCTCCGAGGCAAATCACACTGTGTGCTCACCTGGTCCCTTTCTCTCAGACACACAAAAAAAATATGCCTTCAAAATGAGGCAAAAACGAGTACCGGGGCAACCTTGAAGGGGGTAGAAAAATGAGAAAGGAGCAACATGGAGATTGAAAGGGCTGTACTGGGGAGTTTGTAAATGAATAGGTCGCCCCTGAGTCTCCTTATCCCATTTTTGCCGTTTACTCACTTGGAGTTATTTCACTAAGCCTGCAGGTACTTAACCCCACTTTTCTCTTCTGAAAAATGGGGATGGTAATGGGAGCACTTACTTCTCTGGAGAAATGTAAAGATTAAATAAAATAAAACCGGTAATATGTCTATGCATAGCACAATACTGAGCATATAGTAGGCATTCAGCAAATGTTAGCTGCTATTATTATTCACTTTCATTGTTACACATGGAGGAGCCGTGGTATATAGTCTGATTCTGTGTACGAAAATTGCAGGTCAAAAGAGCGAGGGCCCATCCCCTCTGCTATCCTACCCCCCTTCCCTCCCATGGCTCTGCCACTGATGTGTGATATCAGTTATTGATTTTTCTACACTTTGCTATATGTATATATTTCTATTAGTGATGTATTAATGGTTTCAGTGTTTTTTTCACTTTACATACATTGTTTGACTTCACATAAGCAGTGTTTTTCTCACTTTACATAAATTGTTATAATACTGTGAGAGAAAAATCACAGGTATTTTTAGGAACGTGAATTGTTTGCAAGTAACAGAATGGTTAACAGAAACAGAATAGTTTTTTAAAAATTGATATTGCAAAATATGACTAAAAGTTTTACATTCTTCAACCCACTGGATAAGAGATAAACTTTACAATTTTCGGTCCCCCAAACCTGTGAAAATTGACAAAGCATTTATTTTCAAACAATTTCACTGCAATATTTCATCAATTTTGTGTTTATAGATCACCTTTCAACTACTTTAAAACTTGACCCCCTTTTTTCTATTTTAACTTCTCAATATACATTATAGTCGATTTTCATGACCCCTCACCCGTTCCTCTTCCCCCATCCCTCACTCCCCTCTCCCCCTACATCATATCTGTTCACTTGAAAACTTGACCCCTTCTGCTCATATAATCTTCATTTGGCAGTTTTAGTTACTGCTCCATTTGGAAACCACTCTGATGACTTTCTCACTCTCAGATAGGGATCTGCTTGGCATATGACTATGGAATCACCCTTGGGTTCTACATTAACTGCCCTCCAACCCTCATTAACCTTCTCATCATTTTTTTCCTCTTTGTTTTAGTCTTTTTACTATCCTGAAACTTTGTCTCCTGTGTTCTTTCTTTTCTTTCTTTCTTTCTTTCTTTCTTTCTTTCTTTCTTTCTTTCTTTCTTTCTCTATCTATCTATCTATCTATCTATCTATTTTATTTATTTATTTATTTATTTATTTATTTATTTATTTATTTATTTATTTAGTCTTTTTCGTGACCGGTAAGGGGATCGCAACCCCTGGCT
Source organism: Galeopterus variegatus (assembly GCF_000696425.1). NCBI lineage: Eukaryota > Metazoa > Chordata > Mammalia > Dermoptera > Cynocephalidae > Galeopterus > Galeopterus variegatus. The sequence continues at coordinate 217,843 of NW_007727710.1, read as the reverse complement.
TGTTGTCGTCCGCACCACGCTCAGCCAGTGAGCGCACCGGCCATCCCTATATAGGATCCAATCCCACGGCGGGAGCGCCACTGCACTCCCAGCGCCGCACTCTCCTGAGTGAGCCACGAGGTCGCCCCTCTTTTCTTTTTTTAATTGGCTATGCATATTCATGGGGTACAAAGCTGACTGTCACCACTTGTGCCAAAGATGTGATGGCCAGATCAACACTATCAGCATGCCCATTACCACAAATTAGGATTATTCCCCATGTCACCCTCCCCCCAAATTAATCTCTGACCTCCCCCATCCACCCCACCCCACAACCCTAGGTGTGTTCTCTCCCTCTGCAAGTCCAATGCACCACTGTGTTTTTTTTTCCCTTCCTTCTTTTTCTCTTAGCTCCCACTTATGAGTGAGGATATGTGGTACTTTTCCCTCTGTACCTGCCTTATTTCACTCGACATAATTTTCTCCAAGCTCATCCATGCTTCTGTGAATGGCAGTATTTCATTCTTCTTTATGGCAGAGTAGTATTCTGTGCTGTATATATACATTTTCCTTATCCAATCATTCATTGATGGACATTTCAGTTGGTTCCATATCTTGGCTATTGTGAACAGAGCTGTGATGAACATGGGAGTGCAGATATCCCTTCAACATGATGGTTTCCATTCCTCTGGATATATACCTAGAAGTGGGATTTGCTGGATTGTATGGAAGATCTATCTGTAGTTGTTTGAGAAACCTCCATACTGTTTTCCATAGTGGTTGTACTAATTAACAGTTCCATCAACAGTGCAGGAGCGTTCCCTTCTCTCCACACCCTCACCAGCATTTGTTATTCTGTCTTTTTGATTATAGCCAGTCTAACTGGGGTGAGGTGATATCTCAACATGGTTTTAATTTGCATTTCCCTGATAATCAGTGATGTTGAGCATTCTTTTAAGTGCCTGTTGGCCATTTGTATGTCTTCCTTAGAAAAAAAATGTCTATTCAGCTCCTTTGTCCGTTTTTTAATTGGGTTATTTGGTTTTTTACTGTGCAATTGTTTGAATTCCTTGTATATTCTGGATATTAATCCCTTGTTAGATGTATAGTTTACAAATATTTTCTCCCACTTTGTAGGCTGTAGTTTCACTCTGTTGATTGTTTCCTTTGCTGTGCAGAAGCTTTTTAGTTTGATATAGTCCAATTTGTTTATTTTTTCTGTGTCCTTATTTCATAGTTTCCCATATTATTGCTATTATAGAATATCTTTATGCTCGTATATGCTCATACAAAATATTTCTCAGCTATCATTATACCAACCTGAATGGACCAAGGAGTTATATTTCTTTTTGCTCTCTTAATTAAGGATCAGAGATTCCAACATTGTTTACAAGGTCCATTTGCTGTGTACATTAAAGAGAAAGGAGTCATTTTTTTTATTGTGGCAAAATATGCATAATATAAAATTTACCATTTTAACCATTTTAAAGTTTACAGTTCAGTGGCATTAAGTACATTTACTTTGAGCAACCATCACTGGAATACATTTTGAAGATACACAAGTTTGGGGATGTCCACTTTTCTTTCAACAGTGAGTACATAGACTTAGAGTTTTAAATTTTGCAGACCACATTATTTTCAACTGCAACACTGGCACAGTAGTGCCTCTTAACTATTCAAACTTATGGATATTCAGCAGTAATACAAAAGCAATCCAAAAAGCACTGTATTTATGCAAAGATCGACAATTTTAGGCCTGATGCTATTCACTGCTCATTGTGAATCAAATTGGAGAACGCTGACATTTAATAGACTGAATCATTTCAATCAGAGCACATCAAACTCCAGGTTTGCAGCAGGAACTCTCTCAACTTCAGTGTGAGTGATTCTCAACTTCAATGTCAATAATTCACTGATAAAGAATCTATTTACGTAGAGCCACATAAACCCAAATATGGTCCAAAATTTAGTGTCATAGCCAAAGACTTCAGAATCGTTTTGGGATTTATATATTTTGCTCTAAATTTTCCAGGATAAGTTATCTTAGCAATGGTCATACATCAATTTTAGCTTAATTAGTTTCTCTTCAAAGTAAACTATGCTGATTAGAAGGGTAGGCTTGAGAATTCAGGTATATCTTAAGGTTTGTACTCCAAAGGCATTGCTTTGAGAATGTAAAACATAATTTATACTCATCAAACTCTAAAAATCCCTTCTGAATTGTCACTTCACTTCTACTAAAAACTCTAATCTTTCCCAATCTGTGAATTACAGGTTTTTTGTTTGTTTGTTGTTTAATCTGTGGTTCCATTGAGTGTCAAAAAAGTACGGTCTTTAATTTCTCTCTATTCAATCGACATGTCTAGTTTAAGGCTGAATACTCTCACCTTCTTGAACAACTCAACAATGTCCTTGGTTTGGAGGTGTTTTTGTAATTTTAACTTTAGTATATTTGGATAAGAAACACAATTCTGTGAGCTACTGAGGTTCTAACAATTCATGTATCTATGGGAACTTTATTCTCAAAAGTCCTTGATCTGAGGAAGCAGACTGATAAGTCTGTTCAATAAATATCCACGATCTAGTCTTTAAATAAATGAAACATACACACAGTGCTTAAGACCACAAGCATACAAAAGGTTATGTTTGGATCGTTTATTTTATCATATTATGCAGTGCAGCTTGATCACCAATTTTTGCAGTACAAATTCTCCTCATGTAGGATGTGATGGCAATAGGCAAACCAACCTTGACTTTGGACACAAATAAATGAATGAAACCTAACTTTATCTTATCATTATATCTATGTCAAGTGAACTCATCTTTTCAGTGTTAGACAAAATTCCTCAAATTCCTTGGAGACATGTAGTTTATGTTTCTAACTCATCAGGAAGAAAACATATTAACATCTTAAGTAGGTCACATTCCAGGACCTGGTGGAGTGCATTTGATCTGAGGGTTACATGTTGGGGGCCCCTAAACAAAGTCAGAGACATTTTTTAAAAGGACAATTTTTCCAGATGACTTTCAGGCCCTGAATAAGGCTGGGAGGAGAAAAGAAATGTTATTGGGGAGTTATTTGTCAGGAACTAGGAGTTATTTTTTCTTTTGTTAGGGATTTTCTGTTGGTTGGTTGGTGGGTGGGTTTGTGAGCTTTCTGAGGGTTATATATACAGAAGAAAAACAAGTTTTAAATGTGGACTGGAGGGAGTAGAATCCCTGAAAAAATAAGTATACCCAAGAGGAGTCACTAAATACTTCTAGTCTATTAATATAAAGCTATCAGTACAAAAACACAATAGTCAGCCTTGATGTAAAAAATAGTTGTGAAAATCTAGTTGGATCATGGTGGGTTAGTGGTGTTCAGAGTTACATAACCCCCTCAGGAATAAAATCTTAGCCTTAAATGAAATATAATTCATTATTTCCTAAAGGACTTATTCATATTGTTTTTTCCTCATTATTACTCCTACTAGAACTAGGCTCCTCAAAAGAATTTAATTTGGTGAAAAAATAAGCTCCAAAGAATGACACAAAAGCTGATTTCGAACTATAACTTTGACATGAAGTAGAATAAGGAAACTCTTATCTCTTAGAAAACAAGTGTAAAACTATTGTATAATCTTTATATGTCAATTTGACTTTCAGGTATTGTCATATAGACATTTTTCAGATATTCCTGAAAATTCCTGATTTCATATATTCTGTCCCATTGTCAGATATATCATACCAAAGGCTTTGAAAACTAATTTGTGCCTTATTACCATAAAAGGTAAGAAGAAAAATTATTATAACCCTCATTTTGCAAATGAGAAAAGACTATGTTCAGAGATTTGTCCAAGATCATCTCACAAAATCAGAGGTAGAAATTCAGACTCCTGGCACAACCTTCTCTTTGAGTATAACCTGCTACCTTCTGTTGCGTGGGGTTCTTTTATGCTGGTTTGAGAGCCTCCAAACTCACTACCAGGTCATTTAAGATGACCACAAGTTCTTTGATTTATGAATGAAAGTTTATTCATTAAAATATCTTAAAACATTGGCAAACAGTTTATTAAGTCTAAAAATGAAAAAATTTTCTTAAAACAGTAAAATGGTTTGGATCAATAATTAATAAGGATTATAAACAATTACAATTCAATAAATGTCAGTAATCATCACACATAAGGATGCAAGTATACAGTCACAACTGCCCATACACTTTAGCCAGAGCACATCAGGAATGAAGACTTGTGCTACCTAATTCACTGCCATCTACCAGCCTATCTCCCTAGATTTTCACACCTTTAAGCTTGTTTCAGAACGGTGAGCCTCTCTCCCTCTCTTCCTCCATGCCATACAAGAATTAGCGTTGGCACTGGTCTCAAGAAGATCCAGAAAAGAGCTAGTTTGGATAAAGGACTAGCCACTCTCTCCATTCTCTTGGAGGACATTAAGGATTTCAGTCAGTAGACGAGGTTAAACTTCTCCCTCTAGTTGAGCTTTTAGGTACTTGACTTATGTCAGTTGCCAACCAACTATTTCTATCAACATCTTAGGGTTGACTAATTTGCATAAAACAAAAATAGGGCTTGATTCATAAACCTATTTAGGAACTAACTCCATGCCATTGCTTTCTACCATAAACAGCTGCATAATTTGACAATTTATTAATTTTCTTCTCTTTCTTGAAAACACCTTCCCCATTAGCTCTTGTTCCTAAGTATTTTCTTATTTGTTAAATTTATTTCTTACCACTATTAACCCTATTTCTAATTCTGTTCCATAGATCAAACATACTTAATACAACAATCCATTTCTTGGAGTAGGGTTATATCTTAACAATTCTTAAACACATATAATTGCATAAAGCAAACACTAAGATATATTTATCTAGTCCTGAGGCACCATTAAAATACAATCTAGGTGACCAGGGTAAACAAGAGGCTTGCCAGCTCCACATGTTATGGGGTTGTAGCATCTTCTTGCTTTAACCCCTAAGGACCATATTGACCACTAGCTGTCTTATAGGCTGGTTCAAATCTTTGTCTTGTCTCAAGGTCTGGAGTAGTTTCACAGATTTCTCTTCATGTATTTTAATGAACTGTTTGAGTTAGTATGGTTGCTTGTGTTCTCTCAGAAGGCACTAACGGTTTTGATAAGCTCACACTAATATGTTGTGGAATTGTTATAAAGTCCATTTTCCAGAGTTCTACTTGGAGGAATAGCTACCCTTCAGTATCTACCGTGTTTGAGGAGCACCAGATCTGTCTTTTTATAGCCAAATTGTTCACCAAATAGAATTTGTAGCAGACTGGTAGTCTCCCCTTGGATATGTTTTCTGATCTTGTCCGAATATTTATGCTTTGAGTTTTATTTTGACACAAAATTATAGCCCAATTTCCTAAAGTTCAAATTCCCCATGAGGAGTGTGTATCTTCCCCAGATGTTTCTAAACCTTTAATTAAAGTATAGGTTCTATCTTTTAACCTTTATCCGGTGCCTCTGTTGTTATTCTTTTTGATTACTAAAGGTATAGATTCCTTGTTTAACTGCTGTCAGTAATATTACTTGTAAAACTGCTCTTATTGGAATGGAGGAATAAACTGTTTCTTCCTGCTTTCCAACTATTCTGTTTAGTTTAATCTAGCATAGTTTCTTTGCATGGCATCAATTATTTGCCATTTTCGACATACCTGCTTATCTAGAATCCCCTACAGTGGAAAAGTCAGGTTGTTTATCCAGTTATTGTAGCAGCAAAGTCCCTCAATCTGCTGTCTGGCATGACTTGTAATCATACACAATAGTTGCTCTACAATAGAATTTTTATGTTTTCTAATCATGTCTTTGTTTGTCCCTCTATGTTTCTTGGGTCCTCATCTACTGTTATCAATATTTCCACATAGCAGTTTATTGTGGAATTTTCTCATGTTAATAGGTTGAATAGGTCCATAAGTCTTCTGATGTTAAAAAGGTCTGTGAGAGCTATCTCTGATACAGCACCCTCTTGATTAAATTTGTTAAACCACCTTATCCTAAAACTTAGTGGCCAAACTCACTTGTTTTTCTCCTGCTACTGCTCATCCAAATAAGACCTAGTTATATAGACTTTAATTGCCCTCATTTATCTTTAAAGGTAGCTAATCATTTGTGTATGCAGACCTCAGTTAGAATTAGATGCAGCACCTGTCATACTGATTAGCTCTGAAGTCATCTGTGTTAAATGTCATTTTAACCCTTTAGGCTAATATGCCTTAGGACTTTATATGAATTGGTATAGTCTGGTTTCTACTAGTGAGGAGTGCCTCCTACGTGTCATTTTTTCTCAGTTTGCATATACCACATTGTCCAGTGTCATATTTTTATGTCTTTACCTAGTTGTTGCCCATGTCATGAGATGAAAAGGCCATTCTCTAGGAAGGAAGGCCATAGTGTCCATGGGCTTGTCTGAAGGGTAGTTATTATTCCAAATAGAAGTGAGTGTGCTGTATGGCATGGAATTGGTATGATTGGTGAATTTCTTGAACATTTATTTGGTCCCTCTCTGTTTTAATGTGAGGGTCCTTCAGCTATTACATTTTCCCCTTCCATCATATGTAGAGTTAATATGGCACAGTCCACATTTTGTTTAGATTCATTATTGCTCCTGTCTGTCAATACCAAATATTTCTAAGTCAAAGTTGCAGCAGGTCCACTGTAGTAAGCCCATCAACTATTCTTTATAAATTCAGCTATACTCAAGAAGATATACTTCATCCACATCCACTTGTATACCATAATCTCTAGGCCTATGTGATAGGTGCTTGACTTTCCACTAGAGAATAATTTTTGTAGGGCTCTGTCTAGCCTTTCTAGTACTTCTCTCATTTGTTATTTGCTATAATGTGCTATTTACATTTGGGAAACAATATTGCAAAGTAGATGCGATGTGGGTCAGCATTTGCTGGAACAGTCCTGCATTGGAACCTCCCAGTCTCAGCTTTTTCAAAGGTTTTTCCCTGGCAACGGTCATCTGAAAACCTTTCTGTGGTCTAATCATTTCCCTTAGTCTGCATAGCATTCTTTGACACATACTCTCTTATCAGCCCAGTAAGGAGCTATGTCTTTTCAAGTAGAAGTGTCCCAACATTTTCCAGTTAATGCAAATGTATTCACTATAATACTACCCTGAGGGATTTTCCCCTTTTAATTTCCACTCACTGTAAAACAGTGAAATTGGGTCCCAAGATGTTAGTGTTCATCAATTCTTCACTCCGTTGTTAGGTGAGGAGTTTCTTTTTCATATATTGTTTGTTCATGTCATCAGATATCTTAGCAGGAGAATAAGTTCAGGTAAAGGAAGAACCACAACACTAAAGTCAGAGCTTTTTGAATAATAACAAAGAAGAAAAGAGATCAGCCTTTGCTGGAAGTAAACCAAATCTTACTTATAAGTCATTAGTAATGAAAATGTGCAGAACTAGGAAAAAACTCTTACTGTTAATGTCCAGAAAAATCAGAATATATTTGAAATGGAAAAATGATCAGTTTTCACGTGCTGGTAGGAGCAAATTAGGTCTTATCCATTTGCTAAGTCATTGTTTATAACAGAGAGCACATCTTCATATAACTCATCTATGTCTAACATAGCTTCGTCAGAGGGTAGGGCTTCATCTTCTCTTGCGTCAAGTATTGCTTCTAAATCTGAGAGATCACCGAGATCTGGTAGTGAATCTTCGTCAGGAGGAGGTGTATCAACTACTATTGTATCATTTTCTTGTACACAAGCAGCTTCTTGTCCTTGTGAAATCAATTGTAAAAGCACTTCAGCTATTCTTATTAAATACTCCATACATTCAGCAAGTCCACCAAGTAATACAGAGATTGACGCAGGCTCCATGCTTCAGTGCTCTTCTCAATAGATAAAATATTACTAAAAGCTGTAGCAAATGGACTCTTGGTGACAATGGATCCTGTGGGGCTGACAACGGTTCTGTGATTGGTTTAGATGAGAAATGAGGATGTTGATATATAGAACTTTTTGATGATGTTGGTGAACCTTCCACAAAATTTATATATGGAACTCTTGTTTGTACTAGTAGTGAACTGCTATTATAATGACCATCAGACAGATCATCACAGCCAAGAAAAATCAGCAAAGCATATCTAATAATAGAAAAGAAAAATATCAAGATTAGTATCCTTGAGCCTTTATTCATCCTACAGGTTCTGGCTATAGGATACCCCTATCAAGAGTTGCCCAAAAGGTTGAAAAGGTATCTCTAGCTATTATTCCTACTTTTTTGACAGCTTCATGTGGATCTACTACCTCTTTTTCCTTTGAATTTCTCTTGGTCTTTATCTGTTATTACAGGACTTGAGAGCAAATGAAAGTCCCCTATTCTCTGCCTTTTGACAAACTTTGGACAACTTTGGTTGTAAAATTAGTTCCTTGGTCATTTCCTATTACTGCTTATCTTCCATATCTAGCAGCTAGTTCCTACAACTTTGTCTAAAGCCTTGGTTTTACTACAAGGGTACTTCAAAAAGTTTGTGGAAAAATAAAATTAAAATATAATATGAATCTTTCCATGAACTTTTCGAAGTACCCTCATATTTTCATCTGCATGTCTGGTGAGTGTACACTTCTGTAAGGCAATATTACTTGCTTTACAAATCTAGGGATTGGCCCAATATAATCTACCTGCCACATTTATCTGGTTTACCACTCATCACCCCCCCCCCTTTAAAATTAATTTGTTGAAGATAAAAGACATTTTTAGTAATTTGATATATCTCATATTGCCTACTCACTTTTTTTTTTTTTTTTTTTTTTTTTTTTTTTTTTTTGTTTTTT
>NW_007727710.1:198147-208588 GCF_000696425.1 Galeopterus variegatus | reverse complement strand
TGAAAAAAATAATTTCTTGTCATACTGGATTCATAGTTTTTTTCACTCTTTCTCCTCTGCTTACCTAGTACGGTCACGTCCATATGCCCTGAGGCTTTACATGCCCATTCTACAATCTTAAGTCAAACTGACAGGAGAGCTGAGTTGGAACTTAGCGTCCCCAAGGCTGCAGGGTCCACATTAGTTTTAGGGGGCCAGGTTGTCTCTTGTCTCATTCCAAGTAGATTATTCTGTCTTTCCATTCCAATGAGCTGATACATGTCCTATATGAATTGCTAAATTCTTTTCATTTATTTCTTTTCATATCTCGCTTCACCAGACCATTTTTCCTGCAATGGTCCAGTCTGTAACTTTCCACTTATTAGAGCATACATCTCCAGTTTGTAGTTGATCAGAGTAGCTAAATACCTTTGGCCAATTGTTTTCTTGGACACATTAAATTTCTGGCTACTAATCCTGTAAACTGGGCTGATTTTCTTTCTCCAGCCTCAGTCTTCCCCCCACCCCTACCCCAGTGGAGAGTCTTAGAAAGCAGCCATCTATTTCACTCCTTTAGGATATTGCCAAGTCCATTATTGCCCAATTTCTAGCAGTTCTGACCAGAGTGGAGCCCAGCAAGCCCCAGGCTTCACCTCCAGCTGACTGTACTCCTTGGATGTTTACTGGAGTACAGCAAATCATGAGCTAGATGGTCTGTGATTTGTACATGGAGCTTGCTGGTCTCCACAGGGCCTAGTTTGAACCACTCGGTTATATACTGTCTCTACTTAGCATAAGGCCTGTCATACCACTGCAATTTGTCTTGTACAAAATCCTGCCAATATACGTGGGATTTGCCTTGACAATGATAACCAGAAAGCATGATTTTGGTTGAAGGCAACTTTCCATCTGAAATATGGGAGAATGGGTACTAGAGTCATAGCAGTTTGTTTTATTAAATCAAAGAGTCTCTGTTTTTTGATTGGAGAAAAAGCAGTCTGGTGGAAAGAAATACGGAAATAAATCAATGAAAGGAATTTGGCATAAATGTAGAGCATGCATCAGCTCAGTAGAATGGAAAGACATTCATGCATGTTAAATATTGTTAGAGAGTACCATCATGTTTTTCAAAGGAACCAATAACCAACTATGGTGTCCATAGCCCAAAGGCACAAGAAGGTGACAGGAACTTTTTCACACAAAACCTATTTAACTTCTGGCTTCCCTTTCACAGTTTTTTCCTCAGCTTCTCTATTTCCCTCTAGGAATCTTATTTCTCCTTTTGCCTTCATTTATTCACTTATGTGTTTCATTCCATTTCACTCTCTCCATCTTCTGCTATCCTTTCTCATCATCTTTTCTTTTATCTTTCTTCCTAAAATGAGAAAAATTTAGAAATAAATTATATTCTATTCATCAAATTGACATCGCATTTATTGAGTTGGACATTATACAATCTAAACGTAAAATGCAGAGAGGGAGAACATTTCATATTTTGCTCTTATAAATCAAATGTAGTTACTTATTACTTTATGTGGCCCTTGATTTATTATTTCTATGGCTTGGCTACTTTGATGGCAGAAAAATTTTCTGACCTAGCCTAAACTCTGTTGACCCTTTTGGTAGCTAATCCATAATTTTTATTTTCAAAGCATCTTGGAACCTAGGAGCTTGCGGGGAAGGGGAGGGCAAGGAGGGTAAGGAGGGTGTTGAGAAACTGCTAAGTACTGTAATACTAAGAAATAGTAAGAATATAGCATCAGCTTATTCCAGTTATGGTAACTTCCAAAGCAACCAACCCCAGATACCTTAGTTTGCCTAACGGGATATTTTGGGTAGTTGGTGCCTAACCCCAACTCACTTTAAGGAGCTTTTTATTAGCTTTTCCCTCTGCTTGGGATCCCTTTCCCCTATAGAAAAAAATAATTTCTTGTCATACTGGTCTCAGGTTAAATATCACCTCCTCAAATTTCTTACCCCCCAACCTGAATAAAGCCCCTAATCATCCCTTTCCCATTAAGCATACAGTGCATTTTTACATTATGGCACCTATAACTAGTTCATATTTCCTTGTTTGTTTCTATGTTTTTCTGTTTCCCACCCTATCCCCACGTACATATAGACTAAAATGTAAGTGTCATGAAATTAGAAAATATGCCTGTTTTGTTTTCTTCTGTATCCCCCAAGGCACAGAAGAGTGCCTGCCACATATAGATAATCAGTAAGTGTTCTTGAATAAAGGAAGGAAGGGAAGGAAGGAGGGAGGAACAACTTTTAGCTCATCCATTAAGTATTATCAAGCTGCAACCATACATAGGGATAGCAGGGGGTACAAAGATGAACCAACTCACGAGAACATATGGTTAATAAAATGAACAGGCAACCCACAGACTGAGAGAAAATATTTACAAAACATATATATGTCAAAGAACTGGTAACTAGAATATATAACGAACTCCTACAGCTCAACAATAAAAAGACAAACAAGCCAGTTAAAAATGAGCAAAAGATTTGACCATTTTCACAAAGGAAGAGAAATGAATAGCTAATAAGCACATGAAAACGTACTCAACATCATTAGTCATCAGGGAAGTGCAAGTTAACATCACAATAAGATACACAATACAGGGGGCCGGCCAGTGGCTCACTCGGGAGAGTGCAGTGCTGATAGCACCAAGGCCCCGGGTTCGGATCCCACATAGGGATGGCCGGTTCGCTCACTGGCTGAGCGTGGTGCTGACAACACCAAGTCAAGGGTTAAGATCCCCTTACCGGTCATCTTTTAAAAAAAAAAGATACACAATACACTCACTAAAGTAGCTAAAATTAAAGACTGACAACACCAAATGTTGACAAAGATGTAGTACAACCAGAATTCTCACACATTGCTTATGGAAATGTAAAATAGTACAACCTTTTGCAGAAAACATCTGCCAGTTTCTTGTAAAACTAAGCATTCACCTCTATGTCCCAGCAATTCTACTCCTATGTATTCACCCAAGAGAAGTGAAAGTTCACAGAGACTCTTACGAGAATGGTTATAGCAACTTTATGCGTAATAGCCAAAAAGAATGGAAAGATCCCAGGTGTCTATCAAGAGGAGAATGGATGAACAATCCGTGGCATATTTACACAATGTGATAAAAATAAAAAGCAATAAAAAGAAAGGCGCTGCTAATAGGGGCAACAACGTGTGAATATCAAAAACACTATACTTGATGAAAGAAGCCAGACACAAAAGAATATATACTGTACAAATCCATTCATATACAATTCTAGAAAATGCAAAATAATCTATGGTGAAAAAATCAGAACAGTGGTTGCATCTAGGGAAGTGAGAACAGATTGGGAAGGGACTATAAGAACTTTCTAGGGTAATGGTAATGATCATGTTTTACATAGGGTTGTGGGTTACACAGGAGTATGCATTTATGAAAACTCATTGAATGATACTTTTAAGACTTGTACATTTCAATGTATGTAAATTTTACTCCCACCAAAAAAATAAGAAAGCAAAGTCCCCTGTCTCAAAAAGTACTATCAAATGAGATGGCATGCCCATAAATAATTATTCTAATAAATTCTCACACTTATGGGATACCTATTATGTGTTGAGCATTGTAAAACTCACTTTTCTTTTATCGGTATATTTAATCCTCACAATAAAATAACCTCATGAAGTTATAGATGGAAAAATTGAAGATCAAAGAGGTTAAGTAGTTTGCCCATGGTCACATGGTAAAGATGCAGAGCTGGAAGTCAGCTTCCAAAAGTCTTAATACTGACTTCCATAGTCTTAATACAGAGGGCACAGATTCAGGTGCTTACAGGAGCAAATTTGCCTTAGTTGGGTCAGAGCTGATATCTCATTTTACTAAAGAGGAATAGAACTAAGAATGTTAATCTCATTTACTGTCCCTAGAAACTTACTGAACTGGTTGAATCTGACTAAGGCCAAAGGTTGGAAAGAGCCTGGTCAGTCCCCTAGGAAATCACCATCATCTGTGACAGGGAGGTTCAGGGATGTGTCTGTTATCTGTCCTTCCACTGACCTATTGAATTGGCCCAAACACTCATAAACTACTCACCTGTGATAGAGCTGAGATGGACGAGGGGGTCAAGGCTCTGCCTATTAAATGATTTCTGGACTTGTGCTGTGAACGCTCCTGCCACAGCTAAAAAAACAACCCCCCCCAAAAAAAAAATTGCAAAATCAATAGATTTAAAGACATTAACCAGCTGTGGAAAAAAGGACAAAATGAACTAAAATTTCAAAGTGAGCTGACAGTCACAGGTTTTTTCTTCCAAGCATTTGCTAATTCTGAGCACAGGTTGAATATGAAGCTTGGTACTAAGGCAGAGGGACTATACTAAGGAAAAGGAGAAATCGACATAACTGTTGTCAGTTGAGGGAGGCTAGCATAATAGGTTGGAAACTTGAGAAGCATTTCGGGCTAGTTTTTCTTACCTGAAGTTAGCTGAGTTTATGCTGGTGCTCACGGTCTCCCGGTACTTCAGAGACAAAGTCTCACTAGAGGAAGGAGACTGCCACAAACACGCTACTGGTCTCCACCTCAAAAGGTTACCTAGAATTTGAAGTTAGAGGGATGTAGGGGAAGCTAATTAGTCAATGAGATCAAAACCATTCCCAAAAGGCACTTTGCACAAAGTAATTCTAAAACATATAAGGATATATAAAGGACTTAGTTTAGTGAAACATCTCAGAGAAGAACAAAATTGGAGGACAAATGTTATCAGATATCAATGTTAGCTATACAACTACATTAATTAAGACAGCATAGTACTAGCACAAGGACAGACAAACAAATCAATGGAATCATGGCCTGTACCTCACACCAGATACAATAATAATAATAATAATAATAATTTGAAATGGGTTATTTGCTTAAATATGAAAAGTAAAACAATAAAGCTTCTATATCAAACCATTGGAGAAAATCTTTATGATCTTAGGTAGGCAAAGATTTCTTATAGGACACAGAAAATATTAACTATGAAAGAAAAGATGAATAAATTGGATTTCATTAAATAAAGAACTTTTGTTTATCAAAAGATAACTTAAGAGGGCGAAAAGACCAACCACAGACTGGAGAAAATATTCACAATACAGTATATATATCCAACAAAGGACTTATATCCACTATACACATACATTTTTAAACTCCTACAAATAAGAAAAAGACAAACAATCCTAATTATAAAAAACATTTAAAAAAAGAATTGACTGCCACTTCACAGAAGAGAATATCCAGATAGCTTACGAGCACATGAATAGGTGTGTTCATCACTATTACTTATCAGGGAAATGCAAATTAAAACTACAATGAGATCCACAAACCCCACCAGAATAGCTAAAGTTTAAAAGACTGACCATACCAAGCATTGAGGAGAACATGGAGCAACTGAAACTCTCATACACTGCTGGTGAAAGTGTTAAGTGGCACAACTACTTTGGAAACTATTTGGCAGTATCTATTAAACATACCTCTATCACATGACAGTGCAATTCTACTCCTAAGTATATAACCAAAATAAAAGAGTGTGAATATCCACCAGAATACATATACAAGAATGTCAAAAGAATCTCATGAATATTCATAACCAACTTTTTAAAAAAGTAGATATCATATCATTCCATATATATGAATTCAAAGAACAGACAGACAAATCTATGGGACAGAAGTGAACAGAGTGGTCACCTTTGGGTAGGGGGTTATTAACTATAAAGGGATATGAGGAAGCCTTGTGGAGTGCTGGGATTGTTCCATGTCTTGATATGATTACATATGCAAAAAAGCATTAAGATGCACCCTTAAAATTTGTGCACATCACTGTACAGGGGTCTTCAAAAAGTTCATGGAAAGATTTACATTGTCTTTTAATTACATTTTTCCACAAACTTTTTGAAGTACCCCATATGCCATACCTAAAAAACTTATTTTATTTTTTAATTTCGGGTCTTCTTATAAAACTAGAGAAAACAGCAAGAGAGTGATGAGAGTCTTGCTAGGGTTTGGCAGGCCAGTCACCAGAGCTAATGAAAATGGAATGAAGTATGAATGTGCAGGGAAGGGTTCCTTTGGCCTGTGTGGCTCTCCACTTCATGGTAGTGCTGAGGCAAGAGTCCCTGATTGCCAGACAGAGTTTTTAATTGATACAAGATGAGATAACCCACATCTTACAAGAGGCTCAGAAAGATAGCTGGGACAGAGGCCATGCTAGCCATCTGCTAACTAGGATCTTTAACTCCACTTAATTTTTATTAATCTCTCTCCCTGCTATGACATTTTTGTCAGCACAACTAATCAAAAGCCACCATTTTTCTTTTAACTGAAAGTTCTACCCTCCTATTTTGCAATGCTCCTAACCAGAAAACTGGCAGTAAGTGTCTAACACTAGGATGGAAATGTAGTAAAGGAGCAAAGGAATCCAAATCCTCTGGGTCTCTGTTTATAGTTGATAAGCTTCTCTGCATCAGGCAAGGTAAATTAGTTTATATCCAAGGGGAACAGAGGCAGTTATGTGGGAGAGATTAAAATATGCCTTTGGTGAGTATGGGTGCCGGTTTCCTATTTACAAACAGGAAATTTTTTCATAGCGTTCCCTTCTCTTGGCTGCAGTACCATTTGGATGCATGTATTCGATATAGATTTTTTTAAAAAAAAAACACCTCTACATATACATAACTTCTCATTGCTCTCCCCACCCCAAGGAAACATCAAGGGGACCTTGTCCCCAAAAGGCAAATGTTATAATTTTTACATAGCAGGAGCATCTCTGGAGGAATACAGTGAACAAAACAACAGGATTTACCCTTTACACTCTTTATTTAAAGCTACAAACCTATGCTAAAAAAAAAAAAAAAACTGTGTGCAATAAGGCATTTGCCTGTTATAGGATCTGACATTTAAAATCCCCATGAACCATCTTTAATTTATCAAGAAAGAAAAGAATTGTGCAGCTGAGGAGCTAAACATGGGCCCTTCTTGAAAATATATGAAAAATTCAAAACAGAAACTGAATAAAGGGGGAGTAGGAAATGTCCTTATGGTCAATTTAAACCAAAGTCTACTGAATTTCTTTCCTCCTCCTCCAGATTTGCTCGTTGCTGCAGAGAGAATCACAGACTCCTGCTTACACTTCAGAAAAACAACTTGGTCACTAGAGAAAACAACCACTTTTTAAAATATATCTCTGGTTATTTTCCTAGACAGACATGTAGTTTCCTCAAAACACTGTTCAAACATGAAGACAGCCACCCCATCTTGACATGGTGGGACCCTGCCCAGGATTGTCCCTGAAGCTTGGCTGCTGTGAGAAGCCCCCAGAAAGTCTGAAAAGAGATGTAATACTTCTAGAAAGATTTTTGGTTTTTTAATATTACCAGTGCAGAGGACAGGGTATAAAATAAGGGAAATAAAATCAGAACTTGGAGGTAACAGGAAAAGGGGTTCTATTTCCAAGTCTTCCCTCAGCTTTCTAAGAGGGAAAAAAGAAAGTTGTGTTTGTTTGTTTGTATGTTCTCTTTGGGAGAGACAACATAATGATACTAGTAGTTATAAGGATAGGATCTGGTGTCAAAGAGACCTATATTTGGATTCCAACTTCAACGTTTACTAACTGGAGGGATGCTAAACTACTCTTTGCCTCAGTTTCCTCATCTATAAAATGAAGATAATAACAGTTGTTGAGAATTACATGAGTTAATACATGCAACAAGTTTAGAATGGTGTCTCGCATATGGTAAGTGCCTAATAAATGCTAGCTGATATAATTGTGCCAAAGAAATTCCAGGATCCAGGAAACTGTATAGTACATCCTGGCTACTGGTTCATGACACCTGGAAGGCAAAAGAGGAGATGGCTACAGGCATTACAAAAACTGGAAGGAAGTACCAGAGATACAGCTCATCTCATAGAATCAACATTAGACGATTGACTTTGAACTTGGACAAAGAGGTGAGGGAACAGGACTGTCTTGGGGCTCTGACTCGTAGCTCATACATGACCCTTTCACGAGACCTGAAAACAATCAATAACTGTAGGGAATTCTTGGGGATTATCAAATCCTCCTAGTCTAACTTCCTCTGACTTTGAAGCACTTGCTCACTCAGGCTCTGAGCTCTGGCAGGGCTGTAGCTACATGTGCACCATTTCTGCCGTGGCGAAAGCTGACTACACTGTGGGCTACTCATTACCTATGCTCCCAATACACTGCCAGCTGCACAGAGAAGGCCCTCCACTTGGTATTATGGCAATGGTTCTTTCAAAGCATTGACCAGTTATTCCTTGGAAACATCCCCTTGGAAAGTAATTGGCAAGGTCATTGAAGCTAGATAATGAAGGCCCATTACCCTATGTCTAGCATGACTTTGCTGTAACCAGCCCAGACTTTCAAGTCTTCCTATGTGAATCATTTGGGAACGAAAGGAAGCAATCTGCAAATATCTTTGTTTACCCTTTGCTCCTTACCATCCTAGCCTGAATTTATTCCTGAACTTCAGAAATACATCTCAGAAATTTAACAAGAGCAGGACTAAGCACGAATTGTGGCCTCCTCTCTGTTTCGGTGGCAAATGCCAGCTTGCCAAGAGAGAACAGATTCATTTATTTTACCACCTGGAAAAAAGATCAGAGATCACATATTTCTTCCCTCTGCCTGCAAATGTGCTTAATGCCTGTCCACCAAAGGAAGGGTACTTTTGTTTTTAATAATTTCAAAATAAAATTCCCTTGGTAGTTCATTCCAGTGTTTTACAGTTTCCTCCCTCTGATAATTATATCCTCAGCATATTTACATATATTAACTTACAATAATCCTGTGCAGTAAGGATTATACCTATTTTACAACCGAGGAAGTAAAGACCCAAAGAGGCTAAGTGACTTGCCAAGACTGCAGAGCAGAGCAAGGATAAGAAGCTGATTCTTCAGACTTTAGATCCTCTGTGCAGTCTGCTACACTGTGGTCTGCCTAATGATGCTCTGGGGACCTCCAAATCATCAGCAGAATAGGAACCAGTATTCACATATCAATAGAAACACAATGTAGCCATGGCAGCTAGCTTACCAAGTGGATCAAAGGCCAAAAGTCCCCTTGAGAACAAGCATTTCATTGCCCCATCCCTATGTACTATTGATCCCAGAATGCACCTGCCATTAGAAAGCCCTAGTAAAAAGGAAAGATACCAAAAACCTAGATGAACATTAAAATCATCTTAAGACCATATTCTGATCCATGATAATAAAAAATAAGATAAGAGTACTTGGGCTCCTGCTTTCTAACTTCTTCATTTTTTACCTCTGACATAGATATACTCACAATAAATTGGAAGAAATGAAGCAGAAAAAAAATTACTAATACTCTAAAAAGAAAAATGCTTTGCCCTTGGACATGCATTTCCTTTCATAACTCTACCTCCCAAGGTTTGTAAAGTGTTTTAAACATGGGTAAAGAGTGAATCCCATTGCCTATATGCTTGACACTCAGATAATGCACACCAAGGCCACAGCGCCATCCTCTGGCAAAAGCACTCCCAACATCGAACCAGAATGCTGCTCAGGTGAAAAGAAGGAGTTTTCCTTATAGGATTCCCCTTTTTTTTGTTGTTTTCATCTTAGCAGTTCTTAATGAAAGTCATATGTAAGATTACTTTATTCCTGCATCTTCTCAATTGTTTCTTCCTTATATTTGCCCTTTCCTTTCCTATTTGGCAAGGTTTGGCTTTCCGTTCAAGGACCTTCTTTTGGTCCTTGTCCAGTTTTAGCCTAGCGATAACCGCCTTGCTGGGGTGAATGCCCACATGGACAGTGTGCCAATAGCCCTTTCCTGCTGTGCCCGTTCAATGTAGATGACATATTTCTTCCTGTAAACCTGGACTACTTTGCCAATTTGCTGAACTTTATAGTGTCCTTGCACAACCTGAACTTTATCATCTTTTTGAATGGGCGTGGATCGAACATTGTACTTCTGTCTCAGCTTTTTGGAAAGAGGGGAAGACGTAATCTTCCTGCGAATGTGTGAAGGTGCATTGAATGCCTTTTACGGTTCCTGCTTCGGTCAGAAGTCACAGAGGGATTGAACTTCATTTTGGCCGCTGCCACCTCAGCAATGGCTGCAAAAGGGAAGAGCTAAGATTCCCTTTTTAATATTTGCTAGAGGCAGGGGAATCTCAAGGAAGCCTCACTCAACAGGAACAAAATATCTTCACTCTTATGACTGATATTACCAGGTTAAATATTTATGTTCTAAAACACACTTAATTAAATATAATGGCCACTCCACCTAACTATCCTTGTTAAAGTCACCAGAGACTTCCACACTAATAAACCCAATTGTTTTTTTTTTTTTTTCCTTTTTGTCTTTTTTCATGACCGGCAACGGATCGCAACCCTCAGTGTCACGCCCATACTGGCCCGGGACCGGCAACGGGATCGCAACCCTC
>NW_007727710.1:187150-197744 GCF_000696425.1 Galeopterus variegatus | reverse complement strand
CCTGCCCCTCGCTCAGCCAGTGAGCGGGAACCGGTCTGTATGTGGGATCCGAACCCTCGGCGGGAGCGCCGCCGCATTTCCCAAGTGGCGCACTGTAGCAGTGCACCACCGGGCCGGCCCTATAAACCCAATTGTTAATTCTTAGTCTTCATCCTATAAGCAGCATTTGACACGGTTGATCACTCTCCAAGTCTTCCTCTTCATCTATTGCACTGTCTTGGTGATCTCATACAGGCTATAAATAACATCTATATGCAGATGACTCCCAAATTTATTTAGCCAGCTCAGACCTTTCTCAGAATCCCATACTTGTGTATCTAATTGCCTTCACATTGATTTCTGATCTCTAAAACTCAGTATGTCCAAAACTGGATCCTTAGTCTTCCCTTCAAAGCCTACTCCACCTACAGCTTTCCCCTTCTCAGTAGATTTTATAACTGCTCAGAGTATAAAATCTTAGGTTTATCTGACTCTTCTTTTGCCCACAACCCACAGCCAATCCACCAGGATATACCATTGGCTCCACATTCAAAACATATTCACAATCTAATCATTTGGCATTATAAGCCACCTTATTTCAACAGCCTCCTAACAGGATTCCCTTTGCCTTCCTTCACTACAGTCTGTTCTCAACACAACAGCCAGAGTGATCCCTTTATAATGGACGTCAAATTATGTCACTCCTCCATTTAAAACCCTCTGCTGGTGACATTTCCTTCAGAGTAAAACCTAAGTCCTTATAGTGGCTTACATGGTCCTCTATAATATGCCACTTCATACTTCATCTTCTATTTTCCCTTCCCTCTGTTCCAGCCACTCTGGCCACTTTGTCATTCCTCAGATTCACCAGGCACTCTCCCTCTTTAGGCACTTAGCACTGGCTATTTCTTATGCCTGGAATGGTCTTGACTGGGATATGTGAATAGCTAAATCCCTCACCTCCTTCAGACTCTTTGCTTCTATTGTGCCTTCTCAATGAGGGCTTTACTTACCACATTTTAAAAACTGAACTTCTGGTCTATGTTTCAGTCCCTGTACTGACCAACCACTAATAATAATAATAATAATAATAATAACAACAACAACAACAACAATAATAATAACAGTACTAACAACAATTTTTTTAAATTAAATCGAACCTCCCCCTCCCAACCTCGTACTCCTGAATCCTTACTCTGCTCTACTTTTTCATTTTTCTTTTTTTCATTTTTCTTAGAACTTACCACTTTCTACAGATATTATATGGTTTACTTCTTTGTTATGAACATCATTTATATTCTGGCTCCACTATCTAGAACGTTATGCTCCATGAAGGCAGGGATCTCTGTTTTTTTCTAAGTGTAAGAACAGTGTCTACCACATAGTAGGTATTCAATAAATATTTGCTGAATGAATAATAGGACTAATAATTCCTTACATTTTATAGCTTTTTATACTTTTTCTAGTGCTTTCACATGGTATCTTATTTGATTTTCAGAATTACCATGTGAGGTGGGTATGGCAACACAGAGTTTATTATCTCTATTTTACACTCAGGAAAATCAAAATCCAAAGAGGCAAAATGTCACATAGCTACCCAACGTCACACAGCTGGAATGTGGTAGAACCAGGAACGTAGTTCTGTACTCTCTTTTCATAGCATCTAACATTTTACTGTAAAGCTCTAGTCCTCAAGGAAAGGCCTTCCAGATTCTTTGTTAGGACAGAGACATGCCCTGTTCGTGTCCTTGAGCCAGCACCTCAAAGCTTAAAGTATTTCACCAGCACATGGGAATACAAATATATGAAGTCATGTAAAGACCTGAGTTTGTGTGGGGAATCGCCTTGTGAATATCAAAGGAAATGATTCCCAAATGGCACTCTCTCCAAGAAAGAAAGGAACATTTGCATATCCCAGCTACTCAGTGGAATAAATCATTCGTTTCTTCCTAACAAGTTCTGCCTTCATCTTGCATTACACATTAAACCAGTTCTCCAAAACAATATAACAGCACAAAGAGGGAATTTACAGTCCAAGAAGGCATCTGCAACCTAAAGTACATCTCAGTGGCCTCTTCTACTGTGCTACCATCTAAGCCACTAAATTGCCCATGTTGAAAGCTCTTCCCCACTGTCACTGCCACATAAGAAGAGTGGAGACCGTCCCTTTACATGTGCCACTAAAGAGGAAGCTGGTGTTTGCTTGGCAGGGAAGAACAGGATATCTCATGCTTGGCATACTGCTACCATTGGCATCTAATCCAGACACTGCAGTATCCTGCAGGGGAGGCAACTATTTTGTCCTCAGGATAACACACTGGAAGATACAGCTATACTTACATGCAGACTTCTTAATAGAGATGCCTGTCACCCCTGTTAATCTCACAGGAGGTGACAGAAATGACACAGCCAGGGAAAGGTAAGCCAAGTCCTCAGTGCCTTCTGGCAGCTGAATCCACAGTACTAGAGAGGGTGGCCTTGATCTATTTCCCTGGCCTCCAAAATGTCATTATACCAGGAATGTGTCTAGTAACCCTCACAAGAATTACTAAGTAGACAAGGTTTGTCTCCAATGCCCTTGTTAGAACTCTCTTTTCCAGATCACAGCACATTGAGTGGTTGAGGCTTGACTCTACTACCTAGTCAGCTCTGCTGCCAGGCTCAATAAATATTCCCTAATGAAACAGCAAGCATCAGTTCAATAAATAATCCTCAGGCTGAAAACAGAAGCTTGATGCAAGCACAATCTACCAAATGCTTGGAAGACTTTAGATAATACATGAATGCAAACGTCACTGGGACATGAAGGTACAACAACCTCTGCTATGCAGGCGTATACTGAAGTATTTAACATTGGAGAAGTAGGAAGGATGGAGGAAAGAGACATTTTTTAAGGAGGAGAGTATGGGCTTTGGAAGCAAAGAGTCCGGGTTCAAGTCTAAAAGTTTTCTTACCTTAGCAGATCACTTAAGCTTGCTGTGACTTGCTTTCCTGATGAGAAATATAGCTTGAGCAAGTATTGCTTCTGTGATTAACACAATGTTTAATTAGGGGGAGATGTACCATTACTTTAGTTAGAAAAAAGTGTAGCTTTTGGGTTCAAACATAGATTTAAACTCTACCTCTGACACTTACTAACTGTATGGCCAGGATGAGTTGGATACACTTAGCCTTAACCAGCCCCTAACTAGGCCAAGACCCTGACTAGTTCTTAACTGGGATGACAAAGCCTTAACTAGCCCTAGCTTTGCCTTAGCTAGACTCTGACTAGGCATTAATTAGGCTTAGGCTTTGGCTAGGCCTTAACTAGGCTCTGACTAGGACTTAACTAAGCTTCGCACCTTCTAGACCTTAATAGGCCTTAAATGGGCTGAGGTCCTTGCTATAACTTAAATTAGACTCTGAATAAGCCTTCTCTACATATAGGTCCTGGCAAGGCCTTAACTAGATTCCAATTAGATGTTAACTAGGCATAGTCCTTGGCTAAGCTAACTGGGCTCTGACTAGGACTTAACTAGGCTTAATCCTGGCTAGACTATAACTGGGCCCAGTATTTGGCTTAACTAGACTCTGACTAAGTATTAACTAGGTTTTGGCCCTGGCTAGGCCTTAACTGGGCTGGCTAGACCTTAACTAGAATGTCTAGGCCCTAAGTAGGCTTAGGTCCTAGCTATACTTAACTAAAGTCTATTCAGACCTTTACTAGACTTAGGCCCTGACTAGGCTTTAAATAGGTCCAGCCTATGCCTTAACTAAACTCTGACAGGGCCTTCTCTAGACTTAAGCCCTAGATAGGCCATCACTATGCTTTATCTAGGACTTAAACAGGCTTAGTCCCTGACTAGGACTTAAATGGGCTGGCAAAGCCTTAACAAGCATTATGTTCTAGCTAACCTTTAATTCGGATGAATAGCACTTAACTGAGATGACTAGGCCTTAACTAGATTTAGGCTCTCACTTCACCTCAACATGTCTATGAAGACTATAATAGGCTAGTAACTGGTTAAGCCTTAAGTAGATTCTAGCTATGCCTTCTCTAGATTTAGGCCCCAGCAAGGCCTTAACTAGACTTCGACTAGATCTTAACAAGGTATTGGCCCTGGCTAGGGCTTCACTGGGTTCTAAACTATGTTTGAACCATAGTCAAGCCTTAATAGGGATGGCTAAGCCTTAACATGTCTTAGACTCCGAATAGGCCTGAACTGAACCCTGACTGAGCCTCGCTGAGCTTTGATTAAATGTCAACTGAGCCCTAGAGAGGCCTAAACTGGGCTGACTAGGTCTTAACTGGACTGAGGAAGCTTTAACTGGACTTTGGCCCTGCTAGGCCTTAAGCGCACTGAGTAGGCCTTAAGTCGGTTAACTATCCCTCAACTAGTCTCATGCCTTTGCTATACTTTAACTAGATTCCGATTAGGCCTTATCTAAACTTAGATCAAGACTGGAACTTAACAAGCTTAAATTCTGACTGGACCTGAATTAAACCCTGACTAAACTTCAACTGTGCATAGACTAAGCCTCAACTAAGGCCTGACCGGGCCTTCACTGGGCTGATGAAGATTTAACTGAGCTTCGGCCCTGGCTAAGCCTTAATTGGGTTAACTAGCCCCTAACTAGTCTATGGCTATTGCTGCACTTTCACTAGACCCTGACTAGACCTTCTAATCTTAGGTCCTGACTAGATTTTTAACAAGGCTTAGGCTCTGACTGATCCTGAACTGAACCCTGACTAAGCCTCAACTGTGTCCTAAAATTTAACAGGACTGACGAAGCTTTAATTGAGCTTTAGCCCAGGATTTGGTTTAAGTGCACTGACTAGGACTTAACTGGGTTAACTAGCCCTTTACTAGTCTAAAGCCCTTGCTATACTTTCACTAGACTCCGACTAGACCTTATCTAATCTTAGGTTCTGACTAGACCTTAACAACTCTTATCCTCTGAATGGATGTGAACTAAACCCTGACTGGGCCTGAACTGAGCCCTGACTAAGCCTCAAATAAGCCCTCAACTGAACTTTGTCCCTGGGTAGCCTTAAATGTGTTAACTAGACTTGGCCCTTTCTGTACTTTCACTAGACTCTGACTACACCTTATCTAAACTTAGGATTTGACTAAATTTTAACAAGTCTTAGGCTCTGACTGAACCTGAACTAAACACTGACTGGGCCTGAACTAAGCCTTGACTTAGACTCAAATGAGCCCTGACTAGGCCTTAACTGTCCTAAGTAGGCCTTAATTTGGCCGATAAACCTTTAACTGACTTTGGCTGAGGCTAGGCCTTAAGTGGACTTGCTATGCCTTAACTGGATTAACTAGCCTAATACTAGTCTCAGTCCCTTTCTATCCTTTCACTAGACTCTGACTAGACTTTATCTAAACTTAGATCCTACTAGATTTTAATCATTCTCAGGCTCTGACTTAGCCTGAACTAAACTCTAACTAGGCCTGAACCAAGCCCCCAATACCCCCAAATGAGATCTGACTAGCCTTTAACTGTGCTAACTAGTCCTTAGCTGTGCCCATAAAGCTTTAACTGCACTTTGAATCTGGCTAGTTCTTAAGTGGACTGACTCGGCCTTAACTGGGTTAAGTAGTCCTTAACTAGTCTCAGGTCCTTGCTATACTTTCACTAAATTCTGACTAGGCCTTATCTAATCTTAGTTTCTGACTAGACCTTAACAAATCTTAGGCTCTGACTGGAAATGAACTGAGCCCTGACTGGGTCTTTATTGGGCTGACTAGGCCTTCACTGGGCTGTTGAAGCTTTAACTGAGCTTTGTCCCTGGCTAGGCCTTAAGTGACTGGCTCAGCCTTAATTGGGTTGAATACCCTTTAACTAGTCTCCAGCCATTGCTGTACTTTCACTAGACCCTGACTAGACCTTATCTAATCTTAGGACCTGACTAGATTTTAACAAGGCTTAGGCTGTGACTTATCCTGAACTGAACCCTGACTAAGGCTCAACTGTGCCCTAACCATGCATAAATGTAATGCTGATGCCTTAACTAAGTTTTGGCCCCAGGTAGGCCTCAAGTGACTGGCTCAGCCTTAACTGGTTTAACTGGCCCTTACCTAGTCTAAGGCACTTGCTACGCTTTCACTAGATTCTTACCAGGTCTTATCTAATCTTAGGTTTTGACTAGACCTTAATAAGTCTTAGGCTCTGACTGGACCTGAACTGAACCTTGATTGGACCCAAACTGAGCCCTGACTAATACTTAAGTGAGCCTTGACTAGGTCTTAACTGCCCTGACTAAACCTTAATGGAGCTGATGAAGCTTTAACTGAGCTTTGGCCCTGGCTAGGCCTTAAGTGGACTGGCTCAGCCTTAACCATGTAAAATAGCCCTTAACTAGCCTCAGGCCCTTGCTATACTTTCACTGGACTCTGACTAGAACCTATCTAGTCTTAGATCCTGGCTAGAGTTTAAAAAGTCTTAGGCTAGGGCCGGCCCGGTGGTGCATGGGAGAGTGCACCGCTTGGGAGCGCGGCAGCGCTCCCGCTGAGGGTTCGGATCCCATGTGGAGACCGGTTCCCGCTCGCTGGCTGAGCGCTGTGCAGGCGCAGCACTGAGGGTTGCGATCCCGTTACCGGTCAGTAAAAAAGACAAAAAGGAAAAAAAAAGTCTTAGGCTAGGGCCGGCCCGGTGGTGCATGGGAGAGTGCACCGCTTGGGAGCGCGGCAGCGCTCCCGCTGAGGGTTCGGATCCCATGTGGAGACCGGTTCCCGCTCGCTGGCTGAGCGCTGTGCAGGCGCAGCACTGAGGGTTGCGATCCCGTTACCGGTCAGTAAAAAAGACAAAAAGGAAAAAAAAAGTCTTAGGCTAAAAAAAAATAAAAATAAAAATAAAATAAAAAAATATATATATAAAATTTTTTTAAAAAGTCTTAGGCTCTGACTGAACCTGAGCTGTACCTTGACTGGGTCCAAACTTGGCCTGACTTAGAATTAAATGAGCCCTGACTAGGCCTTAATTGGGCTGATGAAGCTTTAACTGAGCTAGGTCTTAACTAGGCTTAGAATCTGGCTAGACCTTAACTTGGCCAAGTCCGTGACTAGAGCATAACTGGGCTCAAGCTACAGCTGGGCCTTATCTTACCTGAGGTACTGGCTAGGCCTTAACAAAGCTTTGGCCCTGGCCTTTCCTTAATTAAGCACTAGTCAGGCCTTGACTAAGTTTCAGTTACTCTTTAGTAAGTATAACCTCAATCATATACTATTTCTAGCCCTCACCTTCCCCAGTTTGTACCTGATATTACCTCAGTTATGCAGTTTCAGGCTGCTCTCTGTATCATACAAAGCGAAAGGCCATAACCCTCACCTTACCCCACTGCAGCAGGAAGCAGACTGCCTCTAGCCTCATTGCAACAAGTTGTATTTATAATGTAACACAGGAAGCGATCACCGAATAGACGCCCCCCCAAGAAACCAGGGGATACTTTTCTAGGTCACACTCTCCCTGGAAGTATATTTGCCTTTCACCCAATCTAGATGGCCTGTACAACTAATTCCAGGTCACTTATACTTTGTAACAAGATTGTAACAGACTCAGAAGAACATGTTCCCAAGTACAGGAGATGAGAGCTACAGTTTTTGCGCACAAACTGCAACTGGCAGTTCAGAAGAGAGTTAGCTAAGGCACTAGAATTGCAGTAAAGAGAGTATAAGCTTTACAAGGCAGAACCCTGAGCATTTTTAGACCCTGTGAACTCTCCACAGTTTATCTGTACTAATGTGAGGAAGAAGCCAGGATGATGTATGCTGGCTTGGCCTGTTATAGAATACTAAAGTCTTCAGTTGATGACTGAAGAACAGGATGATAGATCCAGACCAGAGAATGAGCTATCATTTCTGCCTAGCGGTTTCATGGATTCCTACCAATAAAAGACTATAATTGGTTCCAAACATCTGTTATATTATTTGGTTTGGGAGTATTTGTATACATTCATGTTTTAGTGAGATGCATTTGATTTATTCCATATTGGGAGTTCACTTCAGCCCAAGTAATCATTTTTGTCATCTGTGTCAAGTTTTAAGTTAAACTTACATAGGCCAGTACAGTCCTATTATCTTCAAGTACAGAATGACTCAGTATCAACCCTGCATGGACTAACTGAAATTTGTATGTACTATCCAGGGCAAAAGTACCTCTGTTCACAGGATAGTACCTGAACAAGGCCTGTTCCAGTAGGAGGTAACCACTCCTTACGTTAGGCTGTGTGCAGCAGTAGGTCAAAAGAACTGACCTGGGGCACAAAGATCAGGGAGTTTATGCATTCATTCATTCAACCCACAAATATTTACTGATAACCTACTGTGTGCTAGATATCATCTTGAGTACAGGGAATATGAGGGCAGGCACATATAGGCATAGCCCTTGACCTTGTTCTTATTCTACAAATAAAACCAGAGGAGGGTTTGCACAGCCACAAGTTGAAGCCTAGGTTAAAAATAATCTCATACATACACAAGGCAAGGTCAGATGTGATGGGCAAGGCCCGAAATGACAGAATAGCAATAGGAAAGAGCTAGGCAAATGGTCATGTGGTCAGAAGGACACCAGCAAAAAATGAATATCATCATTAAAAAACATTTTAAAAGAAGGCAGGACCCAGTGCCGCCAGCCAAAACCAGGGATGCACAGGCTGGGAAAAGCACCCAGACAGCCTGCCCACTGCATGCACAGAAGGTGGAAAGACATTCCACGCTCTTGGATTGGAAGAATTAACACTGTGAAAATGTCCATACTACCCAAAGCAATCTACAGATTTAATGCAATCCCCATCAAAATACTAATGACATTCTTCACAGAAATAGGAAAAACAATCCTCACATTCATATGGACAAACAAAAGATCCCAAATAGACAAAGCAATCCTGAGCAAAAAAAATAAATGAATAAAGCCAGAGGCAAAACAGTACCTGACTTCATATTATACTACAAAGCTATACTAACCCAAACAACATGATACTGGCATAAAAACAGACACATTGACCGATGGACCAATGGAACGGAATAGAGAACCCAGAAATCAACCTACATACTTACAGCCAACTGATCTTTGACAAAGGCAGCAAGAACATACATTGGGGAAAAGACTGCCTCTTCAATAAGTGGTGCTGGGAAAATTGGACATCCATATGTAAAAGAATGAAACTAGATCCATACTTCTCACCATATATCAAAATCAACTCAAAATGGATGAAAGACTTAAATATAAGACCTGAAACTATAAAAGTCCTAAAAGAAAACAACAGGGGAAACAGTTCAGGATGTAGGACTGGGCAAAGACTTTATGAATAAGACCCCAAAAGCACAGACAACAAAAGGAAAAATAAATTGTATTAGGTCAAACTAAAAAGCTTCTGCACAGCAAAAGAAACAATTAACAGAGCAAAGAGACATCCTACAGCATGGGAGAAAATATTTGCCAACTATGCATCCAACAAGGGATTAATATCCAGAATATAAAAAGAACTCAAACAACTTAACAGTAAGAAAACAAGTAACTCGATTTAAAAATGAGCTAAGGAGCTGAATAGGCATTTCTCAAAGGAAGACATACAAATGGCCAACAGACAAATGAAAAATGTTCATCATCACTAAGCATCATGGAAATGCAAGTCAAACCAAATTGAGATACCATCTCACACCAGTTAGACTAGCTATTATCAAAAAGAAAATAACAAATGCTGGTGAGGATACGGAAAAAAGGGAACCCTCCTACACTGTTGGTGGGACTGTAAATTGATGCAGCCATTACGGAAAACTGTATGGAGGTTTCTCAAACAACTACAGATAGAACTGCCATAGGATCCAGCAGTTCCACTGCTGGGTGTACACCCAAAGGAATGGAAATCATCATGTTGAAAGGATTCCTGCACTCCCATGTTTATAACAGCTCCACTTAACCATAGCCAAGAGTTGGAACCAACCTAAATGTCCACTGACAGACAAATAGATAAGGAAACTGTGGTATATATACTCAATGGAATACCATTCAAACATAAAAAATAATGAAATTCTGCCATTTGCAACAACATGGATGAACTTAGAGAAATTTGTGTTGAGTGAAATAAGCCAGACACAGAAAGAGAAATACTGCATGTCCTCACTCATAAATGGGTGCTAAAAAAAGAAAGAACAAAAAAACAAAAAGAAAGAAAGAGAAAGAAACAACAATTACAATAATACGTTGAACTTTCAATAAAAGAGAACAGAACTGCAGTTATTAGAGGTGGGAAAGGGGGTGGGGGAGAAGGATTAGCAAGAATTTGGTTAAAGGTCACAAAAATTGATTATTTTTTGTAAACATGAGTGTACTAATTATCCTGATTTGATCACTACTCATTGTACACAGGTATTGATATTCGAATCTCTACCTCACAAATATGTATCATCAATTATGTTTCAATTAAAAAAAACTGTCAAAGGGCCGAGCCCGTGGCACACTCGGGAGAGTGCGGCACTGGGAGTGCAGCGACGCTCCCGCTGCCGGTTCGGATCCTATATAGGAATGGCTGGCACGCTCACTGGCTGAGGGCGGTGTGGGCGACACCACACCAAGGGTTGCGATCCCCTTACCGGTCACGAAAAAGACAAAAAAAAAAAAAAAA
>NW_007727710.1:177684-186150 GCF_000696425.1 Galeopterus variegatus | reverse complement strand
CACAAAAAAAAAAAAAAAAAAAAAAAAAACTGTCAAAGAAAAAGATAGGATATGAGTTACCAATGGTCCCCTCATCCTCAGATGAAAAGCAGAAAAATAAATAAAAGAATGGAATCAACGTCCATTCAAGTGCAATACAAGGAAAGGGATTTTGAAGATATAAAAACAAAACAAAAACAAAAACACAGAACTGGGCACTCTCCACCCCCTCCCCCTCACATACATACTTCATTTTGGTCATATGATATGGTTCAGTATTAAAGCATTGCATTAAACAGCTTGTTTCAGAGTAATTCCCTGTTGTGAATCCCCCTCCAGGCCAAAACCACCCTGGCACTGCCTTGTGTTGCTACTATGTACCAGGCAGCCAGGCACTGTGCTAAAAACTTTTCATGCAATAGTATCTCATTTCATCCTCATAGCAATCCTAGGAGATAGGCAGTATTATTATTCCCATTTTACAGATAAGGAAACTGAGGCTTATACAAGGGCAGAGAAGTACTTATACAAGGGCACACTGTTAATAAGTAGCAAAGCCAGAGTTTGACCTCAGGTCTGTCCAATTTCAAAGCCTACATACCAGAGACTCTGTAGTATGGAGACTAGAGCAGGGGCCAGAAAACTTTTTCTGTAGAGGGCCAGGTGGCAAATATTTTAGACATTGTAGGCCATATGGTCTCTGTTGTAATTACTCAACTCTGCTATTATAGCGCAAAAGCAGCCGTAGGTAATACATAAACAAATGACGTGGCTATATTCCCATTAAACTTCATTGACAAAAACAGGTAATGGGCTGAATTTGGCCCCCAGGCTGTAGTTTGGTGACCTGTGGGTGAGAGCATCAGTGGTGTGCTCAGATAGACTTGGGTTCAAAACCTGGCTCTCACCACTTCCTAGACACATCCTTTAGCCTCCCTGTGTCTCAGTTTCTTCATCTGTAGAACAGCAGTAATATCTCCTACAGAGAGTCACCATGAGGATTAAGGATTAAAGGAATGAGTAAATACGAAGTGTCTGGCACATAGTAAAGTGCTCAATAAATCATTGCTATTTAAAGCCCACCACAAGGCTGGTCCCTAGAAGGAACGAGAAACAGCCCAGTTTAGGTTAAGTACCACTCTCTAAAAATCAAGCTATCAAGGCCCCAGTGGTCTTGATACTCAGCAGAAAGAATTACTCCCTTAGACTTCCAGCTAATTTGATTCTCCCTTCAGCTACATGAACCGTGTTTTCTTGTGAATTTCTTTCCTAATTCAGTCGTTAGTGAGAAAGTCTGGCTTCACTGTAGGTCTTGTCAGGCACTGGGAACCCTGTGATGTGAGGGCAGGAATGTGATTCTGTCATTATTTGCCAGGTGTTTGCTTCAGGAATGAGATTGCAGCCAATGGAGTCATGCCTGTGTCCCAAGTACCTGGCACAGGGCCTGGCACAAAGTAGATGCTCAGTGAATGTTGCTGGCTTAATTGAGCTGGCTACATTCAGTGTGGTCCTGCCTGGAAATAGATGGAACATGATTTCTTAAAAGCCCTGCAAGCATTGAGGATCCCTCCTTTCTCCACCAAAGAGAGAGAGAGAATGTGTGCAGTGGACAGGAGAGGTGTAGGAGAGTGTGGGGTGGCCGAAGGGCAGGGAGGCACAGGACCTACTCTTCCCGGGTTCCGTTAAACACACAGGAGCCGAGCTGCATTGGTGTCTCTAGGCCACGCTGCTGAGTAATCACCCAGTGAAAGCCACTCTGAGCAAGTTTTTTAGTTCAAGTCAAAACCATATTCATATAATCTTCCATCTCATCTTAAAAAAAAAAAACTCAAGACACCTCAGCTTATCAGCCATCCCCCCAAAAGCCATCCTTTCTGCAATCCTGACTTGCCAATCTTTCATAATGAAAAATTCTCTCCTTTATCTACCAAGTTGTCTCCAACCCTCTAAAATGCGGCATGCATAATAATCCAGTTTTTCATTCTGGAACTTGTTATTCATAGGATCTGACTATTCAATGAGGACCCTACTGACTCCAGTTGGATATACCTATCCAACATACTATTCCTGCCCTACCTCACCATCCCTACCCTAGTACCACCACCATCAATCAGTCTCCTTTCCAGAATCCACGCCAGTTATTGGCATGACAGAACAAACCCTCACAACATTCAGAGGAGCTGATAATGGAAGCAGTGCCGATGCATGCAAACTCTGTCTAGGCATGGATTGTGTCCAATCATATATAGTCACTTAAAGACTATGCATCCAGGAAGTGACAATTCTCCACCTCATAATAATAACAGCCATAATGATGAAAAGAGCTAACATTTATTTAGTGCTACCTCATTTAATCTTCACAATGATCCACAATGAAAAATGATAATAATAAAATTTGCTTCCTAGTTGCCAGGCATTGAATTAACTTAATCCTCATAACAACTCTATGAAACAAGTTACTATTATAATTGTCATTTTGCAGATGGGAAACTAAGGGCCAGAGAGATTAAGTGACTTGCCCAAGGTCACCCAGACAGAAGGTGGTGGAGCTGGAATTTGAACTCCAGGTTTGTGTGTCAGACTGCAAAGACCATGCTCTTGACCACATCACTCTACCTTAATAGAAACATCTTTGGACATGCAGTCTACATTACGCTGTTTTACTACAAAGATGTATGAGGAATGCCACTTTCCATCCATTTGGCATTGAGAATGTTTCAAAGCACTCTCCCATTTGATCATCACAGCAACCTTATGAGGAAGTCAGGGTATTGGCGGCATCATCAGTACACAGATAAACACCCAAACACGAAGACTCCTCCACAAAGCAGAGGCCAAACCAGAGTCAGAGTACAATATATGTTTTCAAACTGTGTCCTTTAAATTAGGGCTTAAGTTTCCACTGCCTCCTTTATTCTGATTTCATGCTGAAGATATGAAAGGAAGTGGGCAACCCACAGCAGGTAATGACACCCCCAGTCAAGCCTTGTTATAAATGTGAATGAAATTCACTTGGGTATACCTGGCTTAGTTTTCCATGCACCCCAGCACTTCAGGATCTGCAGTAGCTGCACACATCCTGTGTCTTGAAATAAAAAAAGGAAAGACCTTGGCCCCTAACAACTGGATACACTGAAGCCATGAACAGCTCTCATAAATCTCTCAGTTAAAAAAAAAAAAATATCTATTGAACATTTAATAGTCCACAATTCCAAAATTTACCAAGTTCTGAAAACAAAAAGTTTTTTTTTAATTGTGTTTTTTTAAAAAAATAAATTTCCTATCAAAACTCATATGGTGGCAAAACCTGGGATGAACTGATGGGAGGCAATTTATGGTCTTTATCCAATTGAAGCTAAGCATTCATAAATTTCACTGCAGAGAAATTAATGTGTTTGATTACAGTAAGGTTGCCAGATAAAATACAGTATATTCAGTTAAATTTGAATTTCAGCTAAAAAACAAATGTTTTAGTATCAGTATGTCCCAAAGTTATAAGGGACATACTGATATTAAAACATTATTTGTTGTTTAGTTGAAATTCAAATTTAACTAAGCATTCTGTATTTTTATTTCCTAAATTTGGCAACTATAATTATGGGTGCTGCCTCAAACCCCACTGTTACCTAATATGTGGTATAAACAGCATATTGCTGTTCTAAAATCTGAAAACTTTAGAATTCCAAAACACATCTCCCCAAGGGTTTTGAAATAAGGATTGTGAACCTGTGGACCTGTAACATATTCCCAGCACTGAATTTGGTACTGCTTTGGGACCCAGCTTTCAAGGACCTCTCAAAGACTTATGCCATCAGAATCAGTTTCTTCTTTAGCTTTCATTAGATATACCCCCTGTTCTGTTCCATATGTCACTAGCTTGATCAATGGTTTATTGCTCTCTGCCTTGATATGTTTATTCACTGAGGTATTTCCCCTTCCACCTCCTGATTTTAAACCAGTAGGACTGCAAGTCCCAGCTGACCTGACCATAACCTGTATGACTTCTTACTTGGCTTTTATGAGTTTCCAGTCTCTCTTCCTCAGTTGCTCTAGTTGCCATCTCATGGCTAGAATAAGCCATTGCATTAGACTTAATTCAGCAGCACTAGTTCCTTTGAGAGCCTATCACCAACAATAGAGAATTATAACATCTGCGAGGAAACCTCATTGAGCTCATTCCAACTGCTGTGTATACTTGTGAATGGAAAATTATATTTTTTAAAAAATATGTGTTCTGGGCCAAGCCCGTGGTGCACTCGGGAGAGTGCGGCTCTGGGAGCGCTGCAGCGCTCCCGCCATGGGTTCGGATCCTATATAGGGATGACCGGTGCGCTCACAGCGCTCAATGGCTGAGCGCGGTGCGGCCGGTCTCAAAAAGGACAAAAAAAAAATATATATATATATGTGTTCTAAAAGTTTCCAGCATCTAGCCTCACCTTTCTCCATTTAGTTCAAATTAGTGAAGCTTAGCTCTAGAATTAGAGGTATGGCTTCCAGCTGACTTATTTTGTGAGTCTGCACCTGTGTTACCACTGATATTGGCAGCCCAGCTCTGGAACCAAGTGTACTGGCTAATTGCAACAACAGAACAAGGTCAGTACAAAATGTCTCAGTGATCCTTGGGTAAGAACACATCTCCTTTTTCCATAAAATTCAACATGGATCAGTGATCTGAGTGGGTAAATATCAAATTGTGTTATACAGAGACTACATGTAAAATTCAGGGGCTACTTCCAATCATAAGCTGGACATAAACTCCTTGCCAAAACCTATTTCTTGGTCTCAAATATCTGCTGCAGTGGTTTAAAAAAAAACAAAAACACTCTACTGCTTAAGGAAAGTTCAGCTCAGCAAGCTCACTGCAATGGTGAGGAAAGGAAAGTACTTGAACATTTCTCCCTTTTCAGGAAATTTTGCATCGCCACTGATTTCCTTTTTGAACATTTTTCTCCTCTTCAGAGCCCAGCTTGACTAGCAACTACAAACCCAACAAATAAAACTCATTCTATCTCAGGCCATTTCTGGTGACCTAGCTTTTTAAATGCACCCTGGTACACAATCAGACTATCCTTTGAAGAACTGACATCTAATGCAGGGAAAGTTGGGCCCTCTTCAATGTGCAGCCATTCACTGTGGGAGTATGAGACGGTTCCTGAAAGATCAGTGGACTTTTTCGAACTACCTGGAAAGGCCCTTTCCTCAGATCTGGCCATAGCCAGTAATTGCTGATTCTTCCTGATCCTCACCTTCTCCCCTGGGATGGTTCATTCTCACCTTTCAAATTTTCTTTTCCTCCAAAGGAACTAAAGAAAGAAGGGTTTACAGCTCTAAGTCCCCCAGCTTGAAATCAGCTGCTTTCTTTAGGAAACATACAGTGATAACTCATTGCCAATTACTTCAAAGAACAACAGGCCTATACTACTTCACAAACCTCTGAAGTTAAGCATGTATCAAGGTGACTTTGCTTCCGTTCTCACCTACTGCACTTTTTGTACACACACAATTAAAAATTATCTATAACTACCCACTTAGGTGACTCAATGTGATACTGATTTGTTTCATTCTGGTCTGATTTTTTTCTTGCTGACAGCCTCCATGGCAGGGGAACAGGGTGAAATGAGGGGGTTCAGAAAGATTCGTCTCCTCTGACCATTGCCCATTCCTAATGGAACCACTGGAAGCTTGCTGCTGCTGGCTCTTTTCTCTGCCTCACAGCCTGGCTTCCTTCTCAAGAGCCCACC
Source organism: Galeopterus variegatus (assembly GCF_000696425.1). Taxonomy (NCBI): domain Eukaryota; kingdom Metazoa; phylum Chordata; class Mammalia; order Dermoptera; family Cynocephalidae; genus Galeopterus; species Galeopterus variegatus. The sequence goes on along the minus strand of NW_007727710.1, from coordinate 180,430 downwards.
CTCACCCTGAGATCTTTGTGCTCCTGAGAGGGGACTTTTCCTCACTTTCCATTGCCTCCTCAGGGAGTGGGGACTCAATCAATGACCAGGGAAATCTATCCCTAGCTCACTGTTCTTAATGAGCACTTACTACAGTAGGTTGAGTAGGTAAATATCAAAAAATCAAATATTAATTGTTCTTCTTACTATTACTATTTAGCCTCTCTGAGCCTCAGTTTTCTCATCTGTAAATGGGTGTAATAATAGTACCAACCTTTTGAGTTTGTTAATACATATGGAAGTATTTTTTAAAGTATTCAAAACATAGGAACTTCTGTGTACATTTTATCTGTGACTCTTATGACTACTACTAGAGAAATGCTTTAACAAAAACTTGTGTGTGTTAAGGGGAAAAATAATTTGTGTGAGTTATGTGTTTGAAATACATTTGGGCGGCCAATGGGAAATGCCTACTGGGCAGTTGAACATTCAGGTCTGAATTTTAGCAGGGAAGAAGAAAGGAGAATTTTCTCACATTGACAAATACGGTAAATGCCTGCAAAGCCCTTTGGGGTATGAAATGACACATGCAAAAGTGCTCTTCCCCTTCAGAAGCTTACCATCTAATAAGAAGGCTGAGTTACAGGTTCTACACAGAAGTAAGTGTAACACAAGGCAGGCTCTGAGAGGTATCACAAGGAAGAAGCAAAGTGGTCTGGGCTCAAGGAGGAAGGACAGGTCAGCTCTGGTTGGAGCAATAAGGGAAGGCTTCCAGAAGGAAGTGATATTCTCTGATTCCATGATTCTCTGCAGCCTTTCCAGAGGACTGTAGTGCCTGTTGATTTTTCCCATCTCTGAATGCCCTAAGTTCCCAAAGTATGGTGCCTCTTGACAAAGCAGTGAGCTTTTCCTAAAGCTAAATGGATCCAGATTGAATGCCTATCCTTTATCCACCCTTTCTTTTATAAAATGGTGGTAATAAGAGATTAAAGGGAAATGGACTTTTTTTATGTCTCTACTTAGCAAAATAATTTCCCAAATTGGAGGGGAGTGGCCTTAACTAGTCTGTGAGAGCCAACCATCTGGGAACCTGACATGTGTACCATCTGTACCACTTATGCGGGCCTCTGAACACAAACATTATTGTCCTGCTACTTGTTTCACTTGAGTTAGGCTGGTCTTCCTTCCAAGGAGCTCCTGGAGGCCAGAATATTTCTTGTTGTGACCCTCCCTCCTCTACAAGCCACACAGAGCTGGGCAGAAAGCAGGTATTCTGAAACACTTGCTGGAAGGCCTAAATTGAATCACTTGATCTTGCATTTCCCTTGCAGTGAGCAAGTCAAATTCTGTTCTGCCTTGGGTTCAGCCTGAGAATTGGACATTAAAGCTGATTGATTATTTAGACAGTGTAGGAGCAAAAGTCGCATAGAATAGACTGGTGAGGGGCTAGGGAGATAATTCTCCTTACTGAATGAAGTCAGAACTCTGCTGAGGGGGAATATAAGGTATTTTGCTAGTTTGCTGGGAGAGGGGTGGGCTCTTTCCAATACAGCCTGACATTATTCCTATCAAAAATTATTCCTAAGAGGGGCAAAGAGCCGTTGAACCTCTCCGTTTTAAACACAGCTTTATGTCAAAGGGAGAAAAAAAGCTAGAGGCTGGCCGGTTAGCATAGTTAGTTAGAGTGCAGTGTTGTAACACCAGGGTCAAGAGTTTGAACCCCCATACCAGCCAGCCATCAAAAAAGAAGAATCTAGGGCTTTTCCAAAAGTTCTGTGCAGTAAGGAAAAAGTAGAATAATATTCAGCCCTTGTCTGGGAGTAGAGGAAAACCGAAGCATCGCAGAGAAAAAAAGCTCAACAACTGCAGTGAGGGCCCTGCCACGTTTTGTGAAAAAAAAGATTTGGATGGATTGAAAAGATGGGTCCCATACAAATCTGGCCTGGGACTAAGACAGGAAGCTAAGATATTCAGTGCTTCCCCATATCTTTAGCTATGCCTTACTCCTCCCACCTTTCCTAGCTGCCATTCATGAGCCTAGACCTAGGAAGGGCCCCATCGCTTCTGGGCTTTGTTGGCTGGCAGGTCTCTTAACTGGCTAATATGATATACCCACTCTAAACTGTTAAGGGTAGTTAATAGTTTCATGTGTTACCATTTCCTATAAACAAAGCAATAAGTGACACAGGCATTTCAATTACTATGGCAAGGCCAATGGGGAAGATATTGGGAAATTCAGCTTTCTGCATGCCTCTGCATCCATGGATTGTCAGAGAATACAATATTTAAAAGCTTGGTCTATGGAGTCACCCAGGCTACGGCTCCAGTCCTGGCTCCACCACTAACCAAGAAATGTGCCTTTAGGATTGCTGTGAGATGATGTTTGTGAAAATCCAGAACAGTGTCTGTCACATTATAAAAGCTCAATATATAATAGTTAATCTGCCTATGTTAAGATTAGTTTCTAGTTGCAACTCCCAGGAGACTTGTGTTAACTATCAGACTTCCCCCCTTTATACAATAAGGAAAGAAGAGTTTGCAAAGAGACTGTTCCACCAAGGTTCATCCCGCACAGACCTATTTATTCAATCACTCATTCAACAAATATACAGCATCTGTCTCAAAATGGAGAGTAAGACATGCTCCCAGTAAGTGAGCAATACCCAGTTTTCTAGCTTTTAAGAAGCTCCTATATTACTCAAACTTTGTAATTTTTTTTTCCTTTTTGTCTTTTTTCGTGTCCGGCAACGGATCGCAACCCTCAGTG